>NW_003303701.1:93828-121124 GCF_000142945.1 Phytophthora infestans T30-4 | reverse complement strand
GATTCGGTAGCTTTTGAGCCACCAGGTTTTGGCTGAGAGCTCGACGAGAAGATCGGATTTCACCAGTCGGAGGGAGCGTGCTTTTCTCGACTCAGAAGACGCCGTAGCACCAGTTAGACACATCTTAGCAGTATCAACTACAGTCGTCTCAGCCAGATTCTCGCTTCTAATGTTTCCACCGGCAGCCTTGGAGCACGTAGTTCGATGCCTAGCCACATTCGCTTTTAAAATCACTACACCGCAACAGCAGGTAATTTTGCTATGACTATTGCGGATGTGACCTCCGAGGTTTTTCGTCGTGTCGAAGAAACGCAGGGCCTTGCACAAATTGCACTTTAATCGGCTTACCGATTGTGGATGAACTCGTTCGCGATGTCGCTTCACGTTTATATTTTCGCTAAATGTAGCCGAGCACTGTGGCGCAAAAAAGACGAGGAATTTGGTCGTTGTGGGGCTTATGGTTTTCGTCGACCTTTGTAGACCCTTTTTTGCGATGTGCGACACGTCTGAGCCGGCCCAAGGGTTTCCAGGGAGCCAATGAGCCTACCCGCCTGCACGAACCCCATCGAGGGCACGTGGGAGGCTGGTACTTCGACGGCACCCTGGGACCCGTCCGAGTAATTCTATTACTGGTGTGCGGGATCAAGAAGTACTACTGCCACTAAATATTTAATACCTTTCGGACGGCACTCTGGACCCGTTCCGAGTACTTTGAATGGCTGGTGTGCGGGATCACAAAGTACTACTGCCACTAAATGTTAAATACATTTCGTACCCATTTCGTACCGTATTTAATTTTTCTATCGCGGGTCTTATTGTCAATTTCTAAGTGGGGCTGTCCTCCGGGAGTGCCGACGGCTAGAGCGCACGACCATTGTAATATCTCCCCAGTGTGTCATAGAAAAGATTTAGCTTCTCAAGCTTGAATACAATCAGATATTTCGTTGAGTCAGATTGTAAATCCAGCATCTCCCAGACTTCGATCTGGTTATAGCTTGCAGGCTTTCCAGCAAAAGTTCGGAACTTGTTCAAATGTTCCATGGCTCGGCTGAAATCATTTGTTGCTTGGAGCCAGCTCCATTGTGTCGGTAGCTTTTGAGCCACCAGGTTTTGGCTGAGAGCTCGACGAAAAGATCGGATGTCACCAGTCGGAGGGAGCGTGTTTTTCTCGACTCAGAAGACGCCGTAGCACCAGTTAGACACATCTTAGCAGTATCAACTACAGACGTCTCAGCCAGATTCTCGCTTCTCATGCTTCCACCGGCAGCCTTGGAGCATGTAGTTCGATGCCTAGCCACATTCGCTTTTAAAATCACTACACCGCAACAGCAGGTAAATTTGCTATGACTATTGCGGATGTGACTTCCGAGGGTTTTCGTCGTGTCGAAGAAACGCAAGGCCTTGCACAAATTGCACTTTAATCGGCCTACCGATTCTGGATGAACTCGTTCGCGATGTTGCTTCACGTTTATATTTTCGCTAAATGTAGTCGAGCACTGTGGCGCAAAAAAAGACGAGGAATTTGGTCGTTGTGGGGCTTATGGTTTTCGTCGACCTTTGTAGACCCTTTTTTGCGATGTGCGACACGTCTGAGCCGGCTCAAGGGTTTCCAGGGAGCCAATGAGCCTACCCGCCTGCACGAACCGCACCGAGGGCACGTGGGAGGTGCGCGTCAAGCACAAGCTCAAGAAGATGCGTGGCATCAACAAACACCTTCTCCCGTCCTACCTGGACGAGTACTTGTGGCGCTCCTGGTACTTCGACGGCACCCTGGACCCGTCCGAGTACTTTGAATGGCTGGTGTGCGGGATCACAAAGTACTACTGCCACTAAATGTTAAATACATTTCGTACCCATTTCGTACCGTATTTAATTTTTCTATCGCGGTCTTATTGTCAATTTCTAAGTGGGGCTGTCCTCCGGGAGTGCCGACGGCTAGAGCGCACGACCATTGTAATATCTCCCCAGTGTGTCATAGAAAAGATTTAGCTTCTCAAGCTTGAATACCATCAGATATTTTGTTGAGTCAGATTGTAAATCCAGACATCTCCCAGACTTCGATCTAATTATAGCTGCAGGCTTCCAGCAAAAGTTCGGAACTTGTTCAAATGATCCATGGCTCGGCTGAAATCATTTGTTGCTTGGAGCCAGCTCCATTGTGTCGGTAGCTTTTGAGCCACCAGGTTTTGGCTGAGAGCTCGACGAGAAGATCGGATGTCACCAGTCGGAGAGAGCGTGTTTTACTCGACTCAGAAGACGCCGTAGCACCAGTTGGACGCATCTTAGCAGTATCAACTACAGACGTCTCAACCAGGTTCTCGCTTCTCACGTTTCCACCGGCAGCCTTAGAGCAGGTGGCTTGATGCCTAGCCACATTCGCTTTTAAAATCACTACACCGCAACAGCAGGTAAATTTGCTATGACTATTGCGGATGTGACTTCCGAGGTTTTTCGTCGTGTCGAAGAAACGCAAGGCCTTGCACAAATAGCACTTTAATCGGCCTACCGATTCTGGATGAACTCGTTCGCGATGTCGCTTCACGTTTACATTCCACCAACAGCCTTGAAGCATGTAGCCTGATGCCTAGCTTCATTCGCTTTTAAAATCACTACACCGCAACAGCAGGTAAATTTGCTATGCCTATTTGCGGGATGTGACTTCCGGAGGGGTTTTCGTCGTGTCGAAGAAACGCAAGGCCTTGCACAAATTGCACTTTAATCGGCCCTACCGATTCTGGATGAACTCGTTCACGATGTCGCTTCACGTTTACATTCCACCGGCAGCCTTGGAGCATGTAGTTCGATGCCTAGCCACATTCGCTTTTAAAATCACTACACCGCAACAGCAGGTAAATTTGCTATGACTATTGCGGATGTGACTTCCGAGGGTTTTCGTCGTGTCGAAGAAACGCAAGGCCTTGCACAAATTGCACTTTAATCGGCCTACCGATTCTGGATGAACTCGTTCGCGATGTTGCTTCACGTTTATATTTTCGCTAAATGTAGTCGAGCACTGTGGCGCAAAAAAAGACGAGGAATTTGGTCGTTGTGGGGCTTATGGTTTTCGTCGACCTTTGTAGACCCTTTTTTGCGATGTGCGACACGTCTGAGCCGGCTCAAGGGTTTCCAGGGAGCCAATGAGCCTACCCGCCTGCACGAACCGCACCGAGGGCACGTGGGAGGTGCGCGTCAAGCACAAGCTCAAGAAGATGCGTGGCATCAACAAACACCTTCTCCCGTCCTACCTGGACGAGTACTTGTGGCGCTCCTGGTACTTCGACGGCACCTTGGACCCGTCCGAGTACTTTGAATGGCTGGTGTGCGGGATCACAAAGTACTACTGCCACTAAATGTTAAATACATTTCGTACCCATTTCGTACCGTATTTAATTTTTCTATCGCGGTCTTATTGTCAATGTCTAAGTGGGGCTGTCCTCCGGGAGTGCCGACGGCTAGAGCGCACGACCATTGTAATATCTCCCCAGTGTGTCATAGAAAAGATTTAGCTTCTCAAGCTTGAATACAATCAGATATTTCGTTGAGTCAGATTGTAAATCCAGCATCTCCCAGACTTCGATCTGGTTATAGCTTGCAGGCTTTCCAGCAAAAGTTCGGAACTTGTTCAAATGATCCATGGCTCGGCTGAAATCATTTGTTGCTTGGAGCCAGCTCCATTGTGTCGGTAGCTTTTGAGCCACCAGGTTTTGGCTGAGAGCTCGACGAGAAGATCGGATGTCACCAGTCGGAGGGAGCGTGTTTTTCTCGACTCAGAAGACGCCGTAGCACCAGTTAGACACATCTTAGCAGTATCAACTACAGACGTCTCAGCCAGATTCTCGCTTCTCATGTTCCACCGGCATCCTTGTTGCATGTAGCTCGGTGCCTAGCCACATTCGCTTTTAAAATCACTACACCGCAACAGCAGGTAAATTTGCTATGACTATTGCGGATGTGACTTCCGAGTGTTTTCGTCGTGTCGAAGAAACGCAAGGCCTTGCACAAATTGCACTTTAATCGGCCTACCGATTCTGGATGAACTCGTTCGCGATGTTGCTTCACGTTTTTATTTTCGCTAAATGTAGGCGAGCACTGTGGCGCAAAAAAAAGACGTGGAATTTTGTCGTTGTGGGGCTTATGGTTTTCGTCGACCTTTGTAGACCCTTTTTTGCGATGTGCGACACGTCTGAGCTGGCTCAAGGTTTTCCAGGGAGCCAATGAGCCTACCCGCCTGCACGAACCGCATCGAGGGCACGTGGGAGGTGCGCGTCAAGCACAAGCTCAAGAAGATGCGTGGCATCAACAAACACCTTCTCCCGTCCTACCTGGACGAGTACTTGTGGCGCTCCTGGTACTTCGACGGCACCCTGGACCCGTCCGAGTACTTTGAATGGCTGGTGTGCGGGATCACAAAGTACTACTGCCACTAAATGTTAAATACATTTCGTACCCATTTTGTACCGTATTTAATTTTTCTATCGCGGTCTTATTGTCAATTTCTGAGTGGGGCTGTTCCCCGGGAGTGCCGACGGCTAGAGCGCACGACCATTGTAATATTTCCCCAGTGTGTCACCGATAAGATTTAGCTTCTCAAGCTTGAATACAATCAGATATTTCGTTGAGTCAGATTGTAAATCCAGCATCTCCCAGACTTCGATCTGGTTATAGCTTGCAGGCTTTCCAGCAAAAGTTCGGAACTTGTTCAAATGATCCATGGCTCGGCTGAAATCATTTGTTGCTTGGAGCCAGCTCCATTGTGTCAGTAGCTTTTGAGCCACCAGGTTTTGGCTGAGAGCTCGACGAGAAGATCGGATGTCACCAGTCGGAGGGAGCGTGTTTTTCTCGACTCAGAAGACGCCGTAGCACCAGTTAGACACATCTTAGCAGTATCAACTACAGACGTCTCAGCCAGATTCTCGCTTCTCATGTTTCCACCGGCATCCTTGTTGCATGTAGTTCGATGCCTAGCCACATTCGCTTTTAAAATCACTACACCGCAACAGCAGGTAAATTTGCTATGACTATTGCGGATGTGACTTCCGAGGGTTTTCGTCGTGTCGAAGAAACGCAAGGCCTTGCACAAATTGCACTTTAATCGGCCTACCGATTCTGGATGAACTCGTTCGCGATGTTGCTTCACGTTTATATTTTCGCTAAATGTAGTCGAGCACTGTGGCGCAAAAAAAGACGAGGAATTTGGTCGTTGTGGGGCTTATGGTTTTCGTCGACCTTTGTAGACCCTTTTTTGCGATGTGCGACACGTCTGAGCCGGCTCAAGGGTTTCCAGGGAGCCAATGAGCCTACCCGCCTGCACGAACCGCACCGAGGGCACGTGGGAGGTGCGCGTCAAGCACAAGCTCAAGAAGATGCGTGGCATCAACAAACACCTTCTCCCGTCCTACCTGGACGAGTACTTGTGGCGCTCCTGGTACTTCGACGGCACCCTGGACCCGTCCGAGTACTTTGAATGGCTGGTGTGCGGGATCACAAAGTACTACTGCCACTAAATGTTAAATACATTTCGTACCCATTTCGTACCGTATTTAATTTTTCTATCGCGGTCTTATTGTCAATTTCTAAGTGGGGCTGTTCCCCGGGAGTGCCGACGGCTAGAGCGCACGACCATTGTAATATCTCCCCAGTGTGTCATAGAAAAGATTTAGCTTCTCGAGCTTGAATACAATCAGATATTTCGTTGAGTCAGATTGTAAATCCAGCATCTCCCAGACTTCGATCTGGTTATAGCTTGCAGGCTTTCCAGCAAAAGTTCGGAGCTTGTTCAAATGATCCATGGCTCGGCTGAAATCATTTGTTGCTTGGAGCCAGCTCCATTGTGTCGGTAGCTTTTGAGCCACCAGGTTTTGGCTGAGAGCTCGACGAGAAGATCGGATGTCACCAGTCGGAGGGAGCGTGTTTTTCTCGACTCAGAAGACGCCGTAGCACCAGTTAGACACATCTTAGCAGTATCAACTACAGACGTCTCAGCCAGATTCTCGCTTCTCATGTTTCCACCGGCATCCTTGTTGCATGTAGCTCGATGCCTAGCCACATTCGCTTTTAAAATCACTACACCGCAACAGCAGGTAAATTTGCTATGACTATTGCGGGATGTGACTTCCGAGGGTTTTCGTCGTGTCGAAGAAACGCAAGGCCTTGCACAAATTGCACTTTAATCGGCCTACCGATTCTGATGAACTCGTTCGCGATGTCGCTTCACGTTTACATTCCACCGGCATCCTTGTTGCAGGTGGCTTGATGCCTAGCCACATTCGCTTTTAAAATCACTGCACCACAACAGCAGGGTAATTTTCTATTTTTATTGGGGATTTGACTTCCGAGGTTTCTCGTCGGGTCGAAGAACGCAAGGCCTTGCACAAATAGCACTTTAATCGGCCTACCGATTGTGGATGAACTCGTTCACGATGTCGCTTCACGTTTACATTCCACCGGCAGCCTTAGAGCAGGTGGCTTGATGCCTAGCCACATTCGCTTTTAAAATCACTACACCGCAACAGCAGGTAAATTTGCTATGACTATTGCGGATGTGACTTCCGAGGGTTTTCGTCGTGTCGAAGAAACGCAAGGCCTTGCCCAAATTGCATTTTAATCGGCCTACCGATTCTGGATGAACTCGTTCGCGATGTCGCTTCACGTTTACATTCCACCGGCAGCCTTGGAGCATGTAGTTCGATGCTTAGCCACATTCGCTTTTAAAATCACTACACCGCAACAGCAGGTAAATTTGCTATGACTATTGCGGATGTGACTTCCGAGGGTTTTCGTCGTGTCGAAGAAACGCAAGGCCTTGCACAAATTGCACTTCAATCGGCCTACCGATTCTGGATGAACTCGTTCGCGATGTTGCTTCACGTTTATATTTTCGCTAAATGTAGTCGAGCACTGTGGCGCAAAAAAAAGACGTGGAATTTTGTCGTTGTGGGGCTTATGGTTTTCGTCGACCTTTGTAGACCCTTTTTGCGATGTGCGACACGTCTGAGCCGGCTCAAGGTTTTTTAGGGAGTTAATGAGCCTACCCGCCTGCACGAACCGCATCGAGGGCACGTGGGAGGTGCGCGTCAAGCACAAGCTCAAGAAGATGCGTGGCATCAACAAACACCTTCTCCCGTCCTACCTGGACGAGTACTTGTGGCGCTCCTGGTACTTCGACGGCACCCTGGACCCGTCCGAGTACTTTGAATGGCTGGTGTGCGGGATCACAAAGTACTACTGCCACTAAATGTTAAATACATTTCGTACCCATTTTGTACCGTATTTAATTTTTCTATCGCGGTCTTATTGTCAATTTCTGAGTGGGGCTGTTCCCCGGGAGTGCCGACGGCTAGAGCGCACGACCATTGTAATATTTCCCCAGTGTGTCACCGATAAGATTTAGCTTCTCAAGCTTGAATACAATCAGATATTTCGTTGAGTCAGATTGTAAATCCAGCATCTCCCAGACTTCGATCTGGTTATAGCTTGCAGGCTTTCCAGCAAAAGTTCGGAACTTGTTCAAATGATCCATGGCTCGGCTGAAATCATTTGTTGCTTGGAGCCAGCTCCATTGTGTCGGTAGCTTTTGAGCCACCAGGTTTTGGCTGAGAGCTCGACGAGAAGATCGGATGTCACCAGTCGGAGGGAGCGTGTTTTTCTCGACTCAGATGACGCCGTAGCACCAGTTTAACACATCTTAGCAGTATCAACTACAGACGTCTCAGCCAGATTCTCGCTTCTAATGTTTCCACCGGCAGCCTTGGAGCACGTAGTTCGATGCCTAGCCACATTCGCTTTTAAAATCACTACACCGCAACAGCAGGTAAATTTGCTATGACTATTGCGGATGTGACCTCCGAGGTTTTTCGTCGTGTCGAAGAAACGCAGGGCCTTGCACAAATTGCACTTTAATCGGCCATCCGATTCTGGATGAACTCGTTCGCGATGTCGCTTCACGTTTATATTTTCGCTAAATGTAGTCGAGCACTGTTGCGCAAAAAAAAACGAGGAATTTGGTCGTTGTGGGGCTTATGGTTTTCGTCGACCTTTGTAGACCCTTTTTTGCGATGTGCGACACGTCTGAGCCGGCCCAAGGGTTTCCAGGGAGCCAATGAGCCTACCCGCCTGCACGAACCGCATCGAGGGCACGTGGGAGGTGCGCGTCAAGCACAAGATCAAGAAGATGCGTGGCATCAACAAACACCTTCTTCCGCCCTACCTAGACGAGTACTTGTGGCGCTCCTGGTACTTCGACGGCACCTTGGACCCGTCCGAGTAATTCTATTACTGGCGTGCGGGATCAAGAAGTACTACTGCCACTAAATATTTAATACATTTCGTACCCATTTCGTACCGTATGTAATTTTTCTATCGCGGTCTTATTGTCAATTTCTAAGTGGGGCTGTCCTCCGGGAGTGCCGACGGCTAGAGCGCACGACCATTGTAATATCTCCCCAGTGTGGCATAGAAAAGATTTAGCTTCTCAAGCTTGAATATAATCAGATATTTCGTTGAGTCAGATTGTAAATCCAGCATCTCCCAGACTTCGATCTGGTTATAGCTTGCAGGCTTTCCAGCAAAAGTTCGGAACTTGTTCAAATGATCCATGGCTCGGCTGAAATCATTTGTTGCTTGGAGCCAGCTCCATTGTGTCGGTAGCTTTTGAGCCACCAGGTTTTGGCTGAGAGCTCGACGAGAAGATCGGATGTCACCAGTCGGAGGGAGCGTGTTTTTCTCGACTAAGAAGACGCCGTAGCACCAGTTAGACACATCTTAGCAGTATCAACTACAGACGTCTCAGCCAGATTCTCGCTTCTCATGTTTCCACCGGCATCCTTGTTGCATGTAGCTCGATGCCTAGCCACATTCGCTTTTAAAATCACTACACCACAACGGCAGGTAAATTTGCTATGAATATTGCGGATGTGACTTCCGAGGTTTTTCGTCGTGTCGAAGAAACGCAAGGCCTTGCACAAATTGCACTTTAATCGGCCTACCGATTCTGGATGAGCTCGTTCGCGATGTCGCTTCACGTTTACATTCCACGGCATCCTTGTTGCATGTAGCTCGATGCCTAGCCACATTCGCTTTTAAAAGCACTACACCGCAACAGCAAGGTAAATTTGCTATGCCTATTGCGGATGTGACTTCCGAGGGTTTTCGTCGTGTCGAAGAAACGCAAGGCCTTGCACAAATTGCACTTTAATCGGCCTACCGATTCTGGATGAACTCGTTCGCGATGTTGCTTCACGTTTATATTTTCGCTAAATGTAGTCGAGCACTGTGGCGCAAAAAAAAGACGTGGAATTTTGTCGTTGTGGGGCTTATGGTTTTCGTCGATTTTTGTAGACCCTTTTTTGCGATGTGCGACACGTCTGAGCCGGCTCAAGGTTTTCCAGGAAGCCAATGAGCCTACCCGCCTGCACGAACTGCATCGAGGGCACGTGGGAGGTGCGCGTCAAGCACAAGCTCAAGAAGATGCGTGGCATCAACAAACACCTTCTTCTGTCCTACCTGGACGAGTACTTGTGGCGCTCCTGGTACTTCGACGGCACCCTGGACCCGTCCGAGTACTTTGAATGGCTGGTGTGCGGGATCACAAAGTACTACTGCCACTAATAATTTTTAATACATTTCGTACCCATTTTGTACCGTATTTAATTTTTCTATCGCGGTCTTATTGTCAATTTCTGAGTGGGGCTGTTCCCCGGGAGTGCCGACGGCTAGAGCGCACGACCATTGTAATATTTCCCCAGTGTGTCACCGATAAGATTTAGCTTCCCAAGCTTGAATACAATCAGATATTTCGTTGAGTCAGATTGTATATCCAGCATCTCCCAGACTTCGATCTGGTTATAGCTTGCAGGCTTTCCAGCAAAAGTTCGGAACTTGTTCAAATGATCCATGGCTCGGCTGAAATCATTTGTTGCTTGGAGCCAGCTCCATTGTGTCGGTAGCTTTTGAGCCACCAGGTTTTGGCTGAGAGCTCGACGAAAAGATCGGATGTCACCAGTCGGAGGGAGCGTGTTTTTCTCGACTCAGAAGACGCCGTAGCACCAGTTAGACACATCTTAGCAGTATCAACTACAGACGTCTCAGCCAGATTCTCGCTTCTCATGTTTCCACCGGCATCCTTGTTGCAAGTAGCTCGATGCCTAGCCACATTCGCTTTTAAAATCACTACACCGCAACAGCAGGTAAATTTGCTATGACTATTGCGGATGTGACTTCCGAGGGTTTTCGTCGTGTCGAAGAAACGCAAGGCCTTGCACAAATTGCACTTTAATCGGCCTACCGATTCTGGATGAACTCGTTCGCGATGTTGCTTCACGTTTATATTTTCGCTAAATGTAGTCGAGCACTGTGGCGCAGAAAAAGACGAGGAATTTGGTCGTTGTGGGGCTTATGGTTTTCGTCGATCTTTGTAGACCCTTTTTTGCGATGTGCGACACGTCTGAGCCGGCTCAAGGTTTTCCAGGGAGCCAATGAGCCTACCCGCCTGCACGAACCGCATCGAGGGCACGTGGGAGGTGCGCGTCAAGCACAAGCTCAAGAAGATGCGTGGCATCAACAAACACCTTCTCCCGTCCTACCTGGACGAGTACTTGTGGCGCTCCTGGTACTTCGACGGCACCCTGGACCCGTCCGAGTACTTTGAATGGCTGGTGTGCGGGATCACAAAGTACTACTGCCACTAAATGTTAAATACATTTCGTACCCATTTTGTACCGTATTTAATTTTTCTATCGCGGTCTTATTGTCAATTTCTGAGTGGGGCTGTTCCCCGGGAGTGCCGACGGCTAGAGCGCACGACCATTGTAATATTTATCCAGTGTGTCACCGATAAGATTTAGCTTCTCAAGCTTGAATACAATCAGATATTTCGTTGAGTCAGATTGTATATCCAGCATCTCCCAGACTTCGATCTGGTTATAGCTTGCAGGCTTTCCAGCAAAAGTTCGGAGCTTGTTCAAATGATCCATGGCTCGGCTGAAATCATTTGTTTCTTGGAGCCAGCTCCATTGTGTCGGTAGCTTTTGAGCCACCAGGGTTTTGGCTGAGAGCTCGACGAGAAGATCGGATGTCACCAGTCGGAGGGAGCGTGTTTTTCTCGACTCAGAAGACGCCGTAGCACCAGTTAGCCACATCTTAGCAGTATCAACTACAGACGTCTCAGCCAGATTCTCGCTTCTCATGTTTCCACCGGCAGGCTTGGAGCACGTAGTTCGATGCCTAGCCACATTCGCTTTTAAAACCACTACACCGCAACGGCAGGTAAATTTGCTATGACTATTGCGGATGTGACCTCCGAGGTTTTTCGTCGTGTCGAAGAAACGCAAGGCCTTGCACAAATTGCACTTTAATCGGCCTACCGATTCTGGATGAGCTCGTTCGCGATGTTGCTTCACGTTTATATTTTCGCTAAATGTAGTCGAGCACTGTGGCGCAAAAAAAAGACGAGGAATTTGGTCGTTGTGGGGCTTATGGTTTCGTCGACCTTTGTAGACCCTTTTTGCGATGTGCGACACGTCTGAGCCGGCTCAAGGTTTTTTAAGGGAGTTAATGAGCCTACCCGCCTGCACGAACCGCATCGAGGGCACGTGGGAGGTGCGCGTCAAGCACAAGCTCAAGAAGATGCGTGGCACCAACAAGCACCTTCTCCTACCTACCTGGACGTGTACTTGTGGCGCTCCTGGTACTTCGACGGCACCCTGGACCCGTCCGAGTACTTTGAATGGCTGGTGTGCGGGATCACAAAGTACTACTGCCACTAAATGTTAAATACATTTCGTACCCATTTCGTACCGTATCTAATTTTTCTATTGCGGTCTTATTGTCAATTTCTAAGTGGGGCTGTCCTCCGGGAGTGCCGACGGCTAGAGCGCACGACCATTGTAATATTTCCCCAGTGTGTCACCGATAAGATTTAGCTTCTCAAGCTTGAATACAATCAGATATTTCGTTGAGTCAGATTGTAAATCCAGCATCTCCCAGACTTCGATCTGGTTATAGCTTGCAGGCTTTCCAGCAAAAGTTCGGAACTTGTTCAAATGATCCATGGCTCGGCTGAAATCATTTGTTGCTTGGAGCCAGCTCCATTGTGTCGGTAGCTTTTGAGCCACCAGGTTTTGGCTGAGAGCTCGACGAGAAGATCGGATTTCACCAGTCGGAGAGAGCGTGCTTTTCTCGACTCAGAAGACGCCGTAGCACCAGTTAGACACATCTTAGCAGTATCAACTACAGTCGTCTCAGCCAGATTCTCGCTTCTAATGTTTCCACCGGCAGCCTTGGAGCACGTAGTTCGATGCCTAGCCACATTCGCTTTTAAAATCACTACACCGCAACAGCAGGTAATTTTGCTATGACTATTGCGGATGTGACCTCCGAGGTTTTTCGTCGTGTCGAAGAAACGCAGGGCCTTGCACAAATTGCACTTTAATCGGCTTACCGATTGTGGATGAACTCGTTCGCGATGTCGCTTCACGTTTATATTTTCGCTAAATGTAGCCGAGCACTGTGGCGCAAAAAAGACGAGGAATTTGGTCGTTGTGGGGCTTATGGTTTTCGTCGACCTTTGTAGACCCTTTTTTGCGATGTGCGACACGTCTGAGCCGGCCCAAGGGTTTCCAGGGAGCCAATGAGCCTACCCGCCTGCACGAACCCCATCGAGGGCACGTGGGAGGCTGGTACTTCGACGGCACCCTGGACCCGTCCGAGTAATTCTATTACTGGTGTGCGGGATCAAGAAGTACTACTGCCACTAAATATTTAATACATTTCGTACCCATTTCGTACCGTATTTAATTTTTCTATCGCGGTCTTATTGTCAATGTCTAAGTGGGGCTGTCCTCCGGGAGTGCCGACGGCTAGAGCGCACGACCATTGTAATATCTCCCCAGTGTGTCATAGAAAAGATTTAGCTTCTCAAGCTTGAATACAATCAGATATTTCGTTGAGTCAGATTGTAAATCCAGCATCTCCCAGACTTCGATCTGGTTATAGCTTGCAGGCTTTCCAGCAAAAGTTCGGAACTTGTTCAAATGATCCATGGCTCGGCTGAAATCATTTGTTGCTTGGAGCCAGCTCCATTGTGTCGGTAGCTTTTGAGCCACCAGGTTTTGGCTGAGAGCTCGACGAGAAGATCGGATGTCACCAGTCGGAGGGAGCGTGTTTTTCTCGACTCAGAAGACGCCGTAGCACCAGTTAGACACATCTTAGCAGTATCAACTACAGACGTCTCAGCCAGATTCTCGCTTCTCATGTTTCCACCGGCATCCTTGTTGCATGTAGTTCGATGCCTAGCCACATTCGCTTTTAAAATCACTACACCGCAACAGCAGGTAAATTTGCTATGACTATTGCGGATGTGACTTCCGAGGGTTTTCGTCGTGTCGAAGAAACGCAAGCCTTGCACAAATTGCACTTTAATCGGCCTACCGATTGTGGATGAAGAGCGTGCGCGAGGTGGCATCAACGTTTATATTTTCGCTAAATGTAGCCGAGCACTGTGGCGCAAAAAAGACGAGGAATTTGGTCGTTGTGGGGCTTATGGTTTTCGTCGACCTTTGTAGACCCTTTTTTGCGATGTGCGACACGTCTGAGCCGGCTCAAGGTTTTCCAGGAAAGCCAATGAGCCTACCCGCCTGCACGAACCGCATCGAGGGCACGTGGGAGGTGCGCGTCAAGCACAAGCTCAAGAAGATGCGTGGCATCAACAAACACCTTCATCTGTCCCTACCTGGACGAGTACTTGTGGCGCTCCTGGTACTTCGACGTCTACCTGGACCCGTCCGAGTACTTTGAATGGCTGGTGTGCGGGATCACAAAGTACTACTGCCACTAAATGTTAAATACATTTCGTACCCATTTCGTACCGTATTTAATTTTTCTATCGCGGTCTTATTGTCAATTTCTAAGTGGGGCTGTCCTCCGGGAGTGCCGACGGCTAGAGCGCACGACCATTGTAATATCTCCCCAGTGTGTCATAGAAAAGATTTAGCTTCTCAAGCTTGAATACAATCAGATATTTCGTTGAGTCAGATTGTAAATCCAGCATCTCCCAGACTTCGATCTGGTTATAGCTTGCAGGCTTTCCAGCAAAAGTTCGGAACTTGTTCAAATGATCCATGGCTCGGCTGAAATCATTTGTTGCTTGGAGCCAGCTCCATTGTGTCGGTAGCTTTTGAGCCACCAGGTTTTGGCTGAGAGCTCGACGAGAAGATCGGATTTCACCAGTCGGAGGGAGCGTGCTTTTCTCGACTCAGAAGACGCCGTAGCACCAGTTAGACACATCTTAGCAGTATCAACTACAGTCGTCTCAGCCAGATTCTCGCTTCTCATGTTTCCACCGGCAGCCTTGGAGCACGTAGTTTGATGCCTAGCCACATTCGCTTTTAAAATCACTACACCGCAACAGCAGGTAAATTTGCTATGACTATTGCGGATGTGACTTCCGAGGTTTCTCGTCGTGTCGAAGAAACGCAGGGCCTTGCACAAATCGCACTTTAATCGGCCTACCGATTCTGGATGAACTCGTTCACGATGTCGCTTCACGTTTACATTCCACCGGCAGCCTTGGAGCATGTAGTTCGATGCCTAGCCACATTCGCTTTTAAAAGCACTACACCGCAACAGCAGATAAATTTGCTATGACTATTGCGGATGTGACTTCCGAGGGTTTTCGTCGTGTCGAAGAAACGCAAGGCCTTGCACAAATTGCACTTTAATCGGCCTACCGATTCTGGATGAACTCGTTCGCGATGTTGCTTCACGTTTATATTTTCGCTAAATGTAGTCGAGCACTGTGGCGCAGAAAAAGACGAGGAATTTGGTCGTTGTGGGGCTTATGGTTTTCGTCAACCTTTGTAGACCCTTTTTTGCGATGTGCGACACGTCTGAGCCGGCTCAAGGGTTTCCAGGGAGCCAATGAGCCTACCCGCCTGCACGAACCGCACCGAGGGCACGTGGGAGGTGCGCGTCAAGCACAAGCTCAAGAAGATGCGTGGCATCAACAAACACCTTCTCCCGTCCTACCTGGACGAGTACTTGTGGCGCTCCTGGTACTTCGACGGCACCCTGGACCCGTCCGAGTACTTTGAATGGCTGGTGTGCGGGATCACAAAGTACTACTGCCACTAAATGTTAAATACATTTCGTACCCATTTAGTACCGTATTTAATTTTTCTATCGCGGTCTTATAGTCAATTTCTAAGTGGGGCTGTCCTCCGGGAGTGCCGACGGCTAGAGCGCACGACCATTGTAATATCTCCCCAGTGTGTCATAGAAAAGATTTAGCTTCTCAAGCTTGAAAACAAATCATATATTTTGTTGAGTCAGATTGTAAATCCAGCATCTCCCAGACTTCGATCTGGTTATAGCTTGCAGGCTTTCCAGCAAAAGTTCGGAACCTGTTCAAATGATCCATGGCTCGGCTGAAATCATTTGTTTCTTGGAGCCAGCTCCATTGTGTCGGTAGCTTTTGAGCCACCAGGTTTTGGCTGAGAGCTCGACGAGAAGATCGGATATCACCAGTCGGAGGGAGCGTGTTTTTCTCGACTCAGAAGACGCCGTAGCACCAGTTTAACACATCTTAGCAGTATCGACTACAGACGTCTCAGCCAGATTCTCGCTTCTCATGTTTCCACCGGCATCCTTGTTGCATGTAGCTCGATGCCTAGCCACATTCGCTTTTAAAATCACTACACCGCAACAGCAGGTAAATTTGCTATGACTATTGCGGATGTGACTTCCGAGGTTTTTCGTCGTGTCGAAGAAACGCAAGGCCTTGCACAAATTGCACTTTAATCGGCCTACCGATTCTGGATGAACTCGTTCGCGATGTCGCTTCACGTTTACATTCCACCGGCAGCCTTAGAGCATGTAGCTCGATGCCTAGCCACATTCGGTTTTAAAATCACTACACCGCAACAGCAAGTAAATTTGCTATGACTATTGCGGATGTGACTTCCGAGGGTTTTCGTCGTGTCGAAGAAACGCAAGGCCTTGCACAAATTGCACTTTAATCGGCCTACCGATTCTGGATGAACTCGTTCGCGATGTTGCTTCACGTTTATATTTTCGCTAAATGTAGTCGAGCACTGTGGCGCAAAAAAAGACGAGGAATTTGGTCGTTGTGGGGCTTATGGTTTTCGTCAACCTTTGTAGACCCTTTTTTGCGATGTGCGACACGTCTGAGCCGGCTCAAGGGTTTCCAGGGAGCCAATGAGCCTACCCGCCTGCACGAACCGCACCGAGGGCACGTGGGAGGTGCGCGTCAAGCACAAGCTCAAGAAGATGCGTGGCATCAACAAACACCTTCTCCCGTCCTACCTGGACGAGTACTTGTGGCGCTCCTGGTACTTCGACGGCACCCTGGACCCGTCCGAGTACTTTGAATGGCTGGTGTGCGGGATCACAAAGTACTACTGCCACTAAATGTTAAATACATTTCGTACCCATTTCGTACCGTATTTAATTTTTCTATCGCGGTCTTATTGTCAATTTCTAAGTGGGGCTGTCCTCCGGGAGTGCCGACGGCTAGAGCGCACGACCATTGTAATATTTCCCCAGTGTGTCATAGAAAAGATTTAGCTTCTCAAGCTTGAATACAATCAGATATTTCGTTGAGTCAGATTGTAAATCCAGCATCTCCCAGACTTCGATCTGGTTATAGCTTGCAGGCTTTCCAGCAAAAGTTCGGAACTTGTTCAAATGATCCATGGCTCGGCTGAAATCATTTGTTGCTTGGAGCCAGCTCCATTGTGTCGGTAGCTTTTGAGCCACCAGGTTTTGGCTGAGAGCTCGACGAGAAGATCGGATGTCACCAGTCGGAGGGAGCGTGTTTTTCTCGACTCAGAAGACGCCGTAGCACCAGTTAGACACATCTTAGCAGTATCAACTACAGACGTCTCAGCCAGATTCTCGCTTCTCATGTTTCCACCGGCATCCTTGTTGCATGTAGCTCGATGCCTAGCCACATTCGCTTTTAAAATCACTACACCGCAACAGCAGGTAAATTTGCTATGACTATTGCGGATGTGACTTCCGAGGTTTTTCGTCGTGTCGAAGAAACGCAAGGGCCTTGCACAAATTGCACTTTAATCGGCCTACCGATTCTGGATGAACTCGTTCGCGATGTTGCTTCACGTTTACATTCCACCGCATCCTTGTTGCATGTAGCTCGATGCCTAGGCCACATTCGATTTTAAAATCACCACACCGCAACAGCAGGTAAATTTGCTATGACTATTGCGGATGTGACTTCCGAGGTTTTTCGTCGTGTCGAAGAAACCTAAGGCCTTGCACAAATTGCACTTTAATCGGCCATCCGATTCTGGATGAACTCGTTCGCGATGTTGCTTCACGGTTACATTCCACCAACAGCCTTGAAGCATGTAGCTTGATGCCTAGCCACATTCGCTTTTAAAATCACCACACCGCAACAGCAGGTAAATTTGGTATGACTATTGCGGATGTGACTTCCGAGGTTTTTCGTCGTGTCGAAGAAACGCAAGGCCTTGCACAAATTGCACTTTAATCGGCCATCCGATTCTGGATGAACTCGTTCGCGATGTCGCTTCACGTTTACATTCCACCGGCATCCTTGGAGCTTGTAGCTCGATGCCTAGCCACATTCGCTTTTTAAAATCACCACACGCAACAGCAGGTAAGGTTGCTATGACTATTGCGGATGTGACTTCCGAGGTTTTTCGTCGTGTCGAAGAAACCTAAGGCCTTGCACAAATTGCACTTTAATCGGCCTACCGATTCTGAATGAACTCGTTCGCGATGTCGCTTCACGTTTACATTCCACCGGCAGCCTTGGAACTTGTGGTTTAATGCCTAGCCACATTCGCTTTTAAAATCACTACACCGCAACAGCAGGTAAATTTGCTATGACTATTGCGGATGTGACTTCCGAGGTTTTTCGTCGTGTCGAAGAAACCTAAGGCCTTGCACAAATTGCACTTTAATCGGCTTACCGATTCTTGATGAACTCGTTCGCGATGTCGCTTCACGTTTATATTTTCGCTAAATGTAGTCGAGCACTGTGGCGCAAAAAACGACGAGGCATTTGGTCGTTGTGGAGCTTATGGTTTTCGTCGACCTTTGTAGACCCTTTTTTGCGATGTGCGACACGTCTGAGCCGGCTCAAGGTTTTCCAGGGAGCCAATGAGCCTACCCGCCTGCACGAACCGCATCGAGGGCACGTGGGAGGTGCGCGTCAAGCACAAGCTCAAGAAGATTCGTGGCATCAACAAACACCTTCTCCCGTCCTACCTGGACGAGTACTTGTGGCGCTCCTGGTACTTCGACGGCACCCTAGACCCGTCCGAGTACTTTGAATGGCTGGTGTGCGGGATCACAAAGTACTACTGCCACTAAATGTTAAATACATTTCGTACCCATTTCGTACCGTATTTAATTTTTCTATCGCGGTCTTATTGTCAATTTCTAAGTGGGGCTGTCCTCCGGGAGTGCCGACGGCTAGAGCGCACGACCATTGTAATATTTCCCCAGTGTGTCACCGATAAGATTTAGCTTCTTAAGCTTGAATACAATAAGATATTTCGCTGAGTCAGATTGTAAATCCAGCATCTCCCAGACTTCGATCTGGTTATAGCTTGCAGGCTTTCCAGCAAAAGTTCGGAACTTGTTCAAATGATCCATGGCTCGGCTGAAATCATTTGTTGCTTGGAGCCAGCTCCATTGTGTCGGTAGCTTTTGAGCCACCAGGTTTTGGCTGAGAGCTCGACGAGAAGATCGGATTTCACCAGTCGGAGGGAGCGTGCTTTTCTCGACTCAGAAGACGCCGTAGCACCAGTTAGACACATCTTAGCAGTATCAACTACAGTCGTCTCAGCCAGATTCTCGCTTCTAATGTTTCCACCGGCAGCCTTGGAGCACGTAGTTCGATGCCTAGCCACATTCGCTTTTAAAATCACTACACCGCAACAGCAGGTAAATTTGCTATGACTATTGCGGATGTGACCTCCGAGGTTTATCGTCGTGTCGAAGAAACGCAGGGCCTTGCACAAGTTGCACTTTAATCGGCTTACCGATTCTGGATGAACTCGTTCGCGATGTTGCTTCACGTTTATATTTTCGCTAAATGTAGTCGAGCACTGTGGCGCAAAAAAAGACGAGGAATTTGGTCGTTGTGGGGCTTATGGTTTTCGTCAACCTTTGTAGACCCTTTTTTGCGATGTGCGACACGTCTGAGCCGGCTCAAGGGTTTCCAGGGAGCCAATGAGCCTACCCGCCTGCACGAACCGCACCGAGGGCACGTGGGAGGTGCGCGTCAAGCACAAGCTCAAGAAGATGCGTGGCATCAACAAACACCTTCTCCCGCCCTACCTAGACGAGTACTTGTGGCGCTCCTGGTACTTCGACGGCACCCTGGACCCGTCCGAGTAATTCTATTACTGGCGTGCGGGATCAAGAAGTACTACTGCCACTAAATATTTAATACATTTCGTACCCATTTCGTACCGTATGTAATTTTTCTATCGCGGTCTTATTGTCAATTTCTAAGTGGGAGCTGTCCTCCGGGAGTGCCGACGGCTAGAGCGCACGACCATTGTAATATTTCCCCAGTGTGTCACCGATAAGATTTAGCTTCTTAAGCTTGAATACAATAAGATATTTCGCTGAGTCAGATTGTAAATCCAGCATCTCCCAGACTTCGATCTGGTTATAGCTTGCAGGCTTTCCAGCAAAAGTTCGGAACTTGTTCAAATGATCCATGGCTCGGCTGAAATCATTTGTTGCTTGGAGCCAGCTCCATTGTGTCGGTAGCTTTTGAGCCACCAGGTTTTGGCTGAGAGCTCGACGAGAAGATCGGATTTCACCAGTCGGAGGGAGCGTGCTTTTCTCGACTCAGAAGACGCCGTAGCACCAGTTAGACACATCTTAGCAGTATCAACTACAGTCGTCTCAGCCAGATTCTCGCTTCTCATGTTTCCACCGGCAGCCTTGGAGCACGTAGTTTGATGCCTAGCCACATTCGCTTTTAAAATCACTACACCGCAACAGCAGGTAAATTTGCTATGACTATTGCGGATGTGACCTCCGAGGTTTATCGTCGTGTCGAAGAAACGCAGGGCCTTGCACAAATTGCACTTTAATCGGCCTACCGATTCTGGATGAACTCGTTCGCGATGTCGCTTCACGTTTATATTTTCGCTAAATGTAGCCGAGCACTGTGGCGCAAAAAAGACGAGGAATTTGGTCGTTGTGGGGCTTATGGTTTTCGTCGACCTTTGTAGACCCTTTTTTGCGATGTGCGACACGTCTGAGCCGGCCCAAGGGTTTCCAGGGAGCCAATGAGCCTACCCGCCTGCACGAACCCCATCGAGGGCACGTGGGAGGCTGGTACTTCGACGGCACCCTGGACCCGTCCGAGTAATTCTATTACTGGTGTGCGGGATCAAGAAGTACTACTGCCACTAAATATTTAATACATTTCGTACCCATTTCGTACCGTATGTAATTTTTCTATCGCGGTCTTATTGTCAATTTCTAAGTGAGGCTGTCCTCCGGGAGTGCCGACGGCTAGAGCGCACGACCATTGTAATATTTCCCCAGTGTGTCACCGATAAGATTTAGCTTCTTAAGCTTGAATACAATAAGATATTTCGCTGAGTCAGATTGTAAATCCAGCATCTCCCAGACTTCGATCTGGTTATAGCTTGCAGGCTTTCCAGCAAAAGTTCGGAACTTGTTCAAATGATCCATGGCTCGGCTGAAATCATTTGTTGCTTGGAGCCAGCTCCATTGTGTCGGTAGCTTTTGAGCCACCAGGTTTTGGCTGAGAGCTCGACGAGAAGATCGGATTTCACCAGTCGGAGGGAGCGTGTTTTACTCGACTCAGAAGACGCCGTAGCACCAGTTGGACCCATCTTAGCAGTATCAACTACAGTCGTCTCAACCAGATTCTCGCTTCTCACGTTTCCACCGGCGGCCTTGGAGCATGTAGCTCGATGCCTAGCCACATTCGCTTTTAAAATCACTACACCGCAACAGCAGGTAAATTTGCTATGACTATTGCGGATGTGACCTCCGAGGTTTTTCGTCGTGTCGAAGAAACGCAAGGCCCTTGCACAAATTGCACTTTAATTGGCCTACCGATTGTGGATGAACTCGTTCGCGATGTCGCTTCACGTTTACATTTCCACGGCATCCTTGGTGCATGTAGCTCGATGCCTAGCCACATACGCTTTTAAAATCACCACACCGCACAGGAGGTAAATTTGCTATGACTATTGCGCATGTGACTTCCGAGGTTTTTCGTCGTGTCGAAGAAACGCAAGGCCTTGCACAAATTGCACTTTAATCGGCCATCCGATTCTGGATGAACTCGTTCGCGATGTCGCTTCACGTTTACATTCCACCGGCAGCCTTGGAGCATGTGGCTTGATGCCTAGCCACATTCGCTTTTAAAATCACTACACCGCAACAGCAGGTAAATTTGCTATGACTATTGCGCATGTGACTTCCGAGGTTTTTCGTCGTGTCGAAGAAACGCAAGGCCTTGCACAAATTGCACTTTAATCGGCCATCCGATTCTGGATGAACTCGTTCGCGATGTCGCTTCACGTTTACATTCCACCGGTAGCCTTGAAGCATGTAGTTCGATGCCTAGCCATATTCGCTTTTAAAATCACTACACCGCAACAGCAGGTAAATTTGCTATGACTATTGCGAATGTGACCTCCGAGGTTTTTCGTCGTGTCGAAGAAACGCAAGGCCTCGCACAAATTGCACTTTAATCGGGCCATCCGATTCTGGATGAACTCGTTCGCGATGTCGCTTCACGTTTATATTTTTGCTAAATGTAGTCGAGCACTGTGGCGCAAAAAAAAGACGTGGATTTGGTCGTTGTGGGGCTATGGTTTTGTCGACCTTGTAGACCATTTTTGCGAGGTGCGACGCTTTGAAGCCGTTTCAAGTTTTTACGGGGAGCCAATGAGCATAACCCCCCTGCCAGAACCCCCCTTGGGGGGCACCTGGGGAGGTGGCGCGTCCACCCCACACATCATCAAGAAGGTGCGTGGCATCAACAAACACCTTCTCCCGTCCTACCTGGACGAGTACTTGTGCCGCTCCTGGTACTTCGACGGCACCCTGGACCCGTCCGAGTACTTGGAATGGCTGGTGTGCGGGATCACAAAGTACTACTGCCACTAAATGTTAAATACATTTCGTACCCATTTTGTACCGTATTTAATTTTTCTATCGCGGTCTTATTGTCAATTTCTGAGTGGGGCTGTTCCCCGGGAGTGCCGACGGCTAGAGCGCACGACCATTGTAATATTTATCCAGTGTGTCACCGATAAGATTTAGCTTCTCAAGCTTGAATACAATCAGATATTTCGTTGAGTCAGATTGTATATCCAGCATCTCCCAGACTTCGATCTGGTTATAGCTTGCAGGCTTTCCAGCAAAAGTTCGGAGCTTGTTCAAATGATCCATGGCTCGGCTGAAATCATTTGTTTCTTGGAGCCAGCTCCATTGTGTCGGTAGCTTTTGAGCCACCAGGTTTTGGCTGAGAGCTCGACGAGAAGATCGGATGTCACCAGTCGGAGGGAGCGTGTTTTTCTCGACTCAGAAGACGCCGTACCACCAGTTTAACACATCTTATCAGTATCAACTACAGACGTCTCAGCGAGGATTCTCGCTTCTCATGTTACCACCCGGCAGGCTTGGAGCACGTAGTTCGATGCCTAGCCACATTCGCTTTTAAAATCACTACACCGCAACAGCAGGTAAATTTTGCTATGACTATTGCGGATGTGACTTCCGAGGTTTTTCGTCGTGTCGAAGAAACGCAAGGCCTTGCACAAATTGCACTTTAATCGGCCTACCGATTCTGGATGAACTCGTTCACGATGTCGCTTCACGTTTACATTCCACCGGCAGCCTTGGAGCATGTAGTTCGATGCCTAGCCACATTCGCTTTTAAAATCACTACACCGCAACAGCAGGTAAATTTGCTATGACTATTGCGGATGTGACTTCCGAGGGTTTTCGTCGTGTCGAAGAAACGCAAGGCCTTGCACAAATTGCACTTTAATCGGCCTACCGATTCTGGATGAACTCGTTCGCGATGTCGCTTCACGTTTACATTCCACCGGCAGCCTTAGAGCAGGTGGCTTGATGCCTAGCCACATTCGCTTTTAAAATCACTACACCGCAACAGCAGGTAAATTTGCTATGACTATTGCGGATGTGACTTCCGAGGTTTTTCGTCGTGTCGAAGAAACGCAAGGCCTTGCACAAATTGCACTTTAATCGGCCTACCGATTCTGGATGAACTCGTTCACGATGTCGCTTCACGTTTACATTCCACCGGCAGCCTTAGAGCAGGTGGCTTGATGCCTAGCCACATTCGCTTTTAAAATCACTACACCGCAACAGCAGGTAAATTTGCTATGCCTATTGCGGATGTGACTTCCGAGGGTTTTCGTCGTGTCGAAGAAACGCAAGGCCTTGCACAAATTGCACTTTAATCGGCCATCCGATTCTGGATGAACTCGTTCGCGATGTCGCTTCACGTTTACATTCCACCGACAGCCTTGGAACTTGTAGCTCGATGCCTAGCCACATTCGCTTTTAAAATCAACACACCGCAACAGCAGGTAAAATTTGCTATGACTATTGCGGATGTGACTTCCGAAGTTTTTCGTCGGGTCGAAGAAAACGCAAGGCCTTGCACAAATTGCACTTTAATCGGGCCTACCGATTCTGGATGAACTCGTTCGCGATTGTCGCTTCACGTTTACATTTCCACCGACAGGCTTTGGAGCCTTGTAGCTCGATGGCTTAGCCACATTCGGCTTTTAAATCACCACACCGGCAACAGCAGGTAAATTTAGCTATGACTATTGCGGATGTGACTTCCGGAGGTTTTTCGTCGTGTCCGAAAGAAACGCAAGGCCTTGCACAAATTGCACTTTAATCGGACATCCGATTCTGGATGAACTGGTTCGCGATGTCACTTCACGTTTACATTACACCGGCATCCTGGGAACTTGTAGCTCGATGCCTAGCCACATTCGCTTTTAAAATCACCACACCGCAACAGCAGGCAAATTTGCTATGACTATTTGCGGATGTGACTTCCGAGGTTTTTCGTTCGTGTCGGAAAAAACCTAAGTCCTTTGCACAAATTGCACTTCAATTCGGGCCTACCCGATTCTGGGATGAGCTCGTTCGCGATGTCGCTTCACGTTTACATTCCACCGGCATCCTTGGAACTTGTAGCTCGATGCCTAGCCACATTCGCTTTTAAAATCACCACACCGCAACAGCAGGTAAATTTGCTATGACTATTGCGGATGTGACTTCCGAGGTTTTTCGTCGTGTCGAAGAAACGCAAGGCCTTGCACAAATTGCACTTTAATCGGCCTACCGATTCTGGATGAACTCGTTCGCGATGTCGCTTCACGTTTACATTCCACCAACAGCCTTGAAGCATGTAGCTCGATGCCTAGCCACATTTCGCTTTTAAAATCACTACACCGCAACAGCAGGAAACTTTGCTATGACTATAGCGGATGTGACTTTCGAGGTTTTTCGTCGTGTCGAAGAAACGCAAAGGCCTTGCACAAATTGCACTTTAATTCGGCCTACCGATTGTGGATGAACTCGTTCGCGATGTCGCTTCACGTTTACATTCCACCGGCAGCCTTAGAGTAGGTGGCTTGATGCCTAGCCACATTCGCTTTTAAAATCACTACACCGCAACAGCAGGTAAATTTGCTATGACTATTGCGGATGTGACTTCCGAGGTTTTTCGTCGTGTCGAAGAAACGCAAGGCCTTGCACAAATTGCACTTTAATCGGCCTACCGATTCTGGATGAACTCGTTCACGATGTCGCTTCACGTTTACATTCTACCGGCAGCCTTGGAGCATGTAGTTCGATGCCTAGCCACATTCGCTTTTAAATCACTACACCGCAACAGCAGGTGAATATGCTATGACTATTGCGGATGTGACATTCGAGAGGTTTCGTCGTGTCGAAGAAACGCAAAGGCTTGCACAAATAGCACTTTAATCGGGCCTATCGCTCTGGATGAACTCGGTCGCGATGTCGCTTCACGTTTACATTTTCACTGGCAGCCTTAGAGCAAGGTGGCTTGATGCCTAGCCACATTCGCTTTTAACATCACTACCACCGCAACAGCAAGGTAAATTTGCTATGACTAATTGCGGATGTGACTTCCGAGGTTTTTCGTCGTGTCGAAGAAACGCAAGGCCTTGCACAAATTGCACTTTAATCGGCCTACCGATTCTGGATGAACTCGTTCGCGATGTTGCTTCACGTTTATATTTTCGCTAAATGTAGTCGAGCACTGTGGCGCAAAAAAAGACGAGGAATTTGGTCGTTGTGGGGCTTATGGTTTCGTCGACCTTTGTAGACCCTTTTTGCGATGTGCGACACGTCTGAGCCGGCTCAAGGTTTTTTAGGGAGTTAATGAGCCTACCCGCCTGCACGAACCGCATCGAGGGCACGTGGGAGGTGCGCGTCAAGCACAAGCTCAAGAAGATGCGTGGCATCAACAAACACCTTCTCCTGTCCTACCTGGACGAGTACTTGTGGCGCTCCTGGTACTTCGACGGCACCCTGGACCCGTCCGAGTACTTTGAATGGGCTGGTGTGCGGGATCACAAAGTACTACTGCCAGAAAATGTTAAATACATTTCGTACCCATTTCGTACCGTATTTAATTTTTCTATCGCGGTCTTATTGTCAATTTCTGAGTGGGGCTGTTCCTCCGGGAGTGCCGACGGCTAGAGCGCACGACCATTGTAATATCTCCCCAGTGTGTCATAGAAAAAATTTAGCTTCTCAAGCTTGAATACAATCAGATATTTTTAGTTGAGTCAGATTGTAAATCCGGCATCTCCCAGAGTTCGATCTGGTATACTGCAGGCTTACAGCAAAAGTTCGGAACTGTCAAATGATCCATGGCTCGGCTGAAATCATTTGTTGCTGGAGCCAGCTCCATTGTGTCGGTAGCTTTGAGCCACCAGGTTTTGGCTGAGAGCTCGACGAGAAGATCGGATGTCACCAGTCGGAGGGAGCGTGTTTTTCTCGACTCAGAAGACGCCGTAGCACCAGTTTAACACATCTTAGCGGTATCAACTACAGACGTCTCAGCCAGATTCTCGCTTCTCATGCTTCCACCGGCATCCTTGTTGCATGTAGCTCGATGCCTAGCCACATTCGCTTTTAAAATCACTACACCGCAACAGCAGGTAAATTTGCTATGACTATTGCGGATGTGACTTCCGAGGTTTCTCGTCGTGTCGAAGAAACGCAAGGCCTTGCACAAATCGCACTTTAATCGGCCTACCGATTCTGGATGAACTCGTTCGCGATGTCGCTTCACGTTTACATTCCACCGGCAGCCTTGGAGCATGTGGCTTGATGCCTAGCCACATTCGCTTTTAAAATCACTACACCGCAACAGCAGGTAAATTTGCTATGACTATTGCGCATGTGACTTCCGAGGTTTTTCGTCGTGTCGAAGAAACGCAAGGCCTTGCACAAATTGCACTTTAATCGGCCATCCGATTCTGGATGAACTCGTTCGCGATGTCGCTTCACGTTTACATTCCACCGGCAGCCTTGGAGCATGTGGCTTGATGCCTAGCCATATTCGCTTTTAAAATCACTACACCGCAACAGCAGGTAAATTTGCTATGACTATTGCGCATGTGACTTCCGAGGTTTTTCGTCGTGTCGAAGAAACGCAAGGCCTCGCACAAATTGCACTTTAATCGGCCATCCGATTCTGGATGAACTCGTTCGCGATGTCGCTTCACGTTTACATTCCACCGGTAGCCTTGAAGCATGTGGCTTGATGTCTAGCCATATTCGCTTTTAAAATCACTACACCGCAACAGCAGGTAAATTTGCTATGACTATTGCGCATGTGACTTCCGAGGTTTTTCGTCGTGTCGAAGAAACGCAAGCCTTGCACAAATTGCACTTTAATCGGCCATCCGATTCTGGATGAACTCGTTCGCGATGTCGCTTTCACGTTTACATTCCACCGGGCAGGCTTGGAGCATGTGGTTTGATGCCTAGGCCAAATTCGCTTTTTAAAATCACTACACCCGCAACACCAGGGAAATTTGCTATGGACTATTAGCGCATGTGAACTTCTGAGGATTTTTCGTCGTGCCGAGAAAACGCAAGGGCTTTGCACAAATTTGCACTTTAATTCGGCCATCCCGATTCTTGGATGGAACTCCGTTTCGCCGATGTCGCGTTCACCGTTTACCATTCCACCCGGG
>NW_003303701.1:85963-89280 GCF_000142945.1 Phytophthora infestans T30-4 | reverse complement strand
TCAACGGCCGCCTGAAGAGTCGGTACAGTTACCGAAACGACTACATTTCACTAGATATTTGTATGAGAAGCATAGGATTAAATAGGAGGAGCCGAAAAGGCTCCCAGAAGATAACAGAGCAGAATTTTCCTAGTCCAAGACACGTGTACACTTTTCCGGTAAGTCCCTGCATAGGGCTGGATTATGCCTGCCGTCAATACTCGAGAGGCATAGCTTGTAGGGTATTGACTGGTAGCGCCAAGAGATTAGGTCGGTCCGGGTAGGACAAAGTCTCGCTACGCGCGAAAGAAAGTCCCGCATACTCAGCGGGCCGGTACGTCGGATAGCCCGGGTGCCGTAACACTTCTAGCTGAGCAGCCTCTGCGCTCGGTGACCTGTAAAAGCGCTCGCGCGCCGTCGTCCATCCTTTGGTGGAGGGCACAGGGTTGTGAACGAGCTCAGCCGAACCAAACTCGGCGGAGCCTCGGAAGTGATCTGGCTTGGTTAGTCGGAACCGAGTGGAAGCGAGCCACTCGTCTGTCCCGGAAGGGCCGGACCGCGAGGGGACCACCCTCTGCGCAGGCCATACAAACCGCCGACCTAACTCGGCGATTCGTTGTGGTTTGTGTAAGGAATCCACATCTGACGATATTTGTGTGTTCTAATACACCACAACTGGTGCCGCGACCCGGGAACAGGAGTGTGTGCTTGTTTTTATAGGTGCCAGCTAACCAAGTTAAGAGAGAGAGAAGAGAAAAAGAGAAGAGTGAAGATGGTCAAGGGATCAGCAACTCCGAGCGACGGAAGCCCAGCGACGGCTGGAGGATCGCCTCTCGCGGGGTCGGACCCGGCGGATCAACGACGCATCGCCATGACGATGGAGGTGGGACGAACCGTCCAGTTCGACGAGGATGGCCAAGACCAGGAGAGCGAGAACGGAGATGCAAGTACAAACCAGTATGAAGTCGAAGCAATTCTCGACGATGAGCTACCATTATCCACAAGTACGTCACGATCACAACGGAAGTTTAAAGTTAAGTGGGTCGGCTACGATGAGCTTACTTGGGAACCACTGTCGAATTTGTCATGTGGGGGTCTCCTGTTTGACTATCTACGACAGAAGAAGCGCGAAAAACCGTCTGCAAATGGTGCAAGTTGCAG
The DNA here is from genome assembly GCF_000142945.1 of Phytophthora infestans T30-4. NCBI lineage: Eukaryota > Oomycota > Peronosporomycetes > Peronosporales > Peronosporaceae > Phytophthora > Phytophthora infestans. Next base: position 88,140 of record NW_003303701.1, on the reverse strand, counting down.
ATGAGGATTAACAGCTATTGCACCAAAAGTTACACCAACTTAGCGGACGACACAGGCCGAGTTGAGACGGAATGCTACTGTGTCGAAACTACATATACTGAATAATTTTGAAATGAAGTCCTGAACGATACCTACGGGACGCCCAGTCAAAGGAAGAAAACTAAAAAGTCGGCGATCCGGATTCCAAGTGAGTTGAACCCGACGGAGACAACTGGGAAGAGCTCAGCGGACTCGACGATTGGGGGCGTGGCGTCGTAGCAGACGTCATCCCTTGGGAACTTGCGGAAGGAGATGCAACATTCGCAGCCGTGGCAAGAAGTATCATCGCCGAGCTAGCCAACGAAGCTGACGCCGAACCAGGTGCCTCAGGACCCGACGCGGCGGAAGTGGGCTGAGGATCCGTTCCACTGGGGAGTAGGGTGCCGAACGGAGACATACTCGGAGACGCGCCTCGGAGATTGGGAGAACCCAACCCATCGTCCGCCGAGTCGTCATCAGACGCACTCTCGCCATCAGAGCTGAGCTCACCGATCGAAGACCCAGTGAAGATATGGATGCCTTGACGATTCAGCCGAGTTGGAGCACCCGGGGCATAGGCAGGAAGCGCTTGTTCAGCAAGATCGAAATCTTCTTCAATCGCGTCGTCAACAACCTGAGGATCCATACCGCGCGGAGCGAAAACCAAGAAGTCCACGTTCCGAGCGCGGAAGCAAGTATTGTACGGATGGACCGCCGGGTCAGTAAGCCACCAAGCTCGCCAGGGCTCGGCTAGATCCACATCGTGAGCACACTGGACCCAGTCTCTCCCGGAAGGAACCCACGAAAGGTTAACGGGAGAGTAATGGGGAACGGACGGATCAAAATAAACCTCTGCGTCCACCAGTGGAGCAGGTTCGTCGCCGAGCTTCTGAGTGACCGCCGAGTAAAGCTGGTCGTAGACAGCAACAACCAAAGATCGCAAGGTGTCACTACGACGTTTGCGCTCGCGCTTGTACACCAGCCACAGTTCATATACCTCAGCAAGCTGGGCGGGCGTGGCAGCCGGGTTGACGTCAGGATGGAGACCCATTAACACACTCGACTCGACAATCCAATGACGACGCTCATAGAGAGCTACGAAGTAACGAGTCATTTGGCCATCTGTCTGGATGGGCCTCCCCGCCGAGTCCAAGGGACTGTCGCCACGAAGCTTCACCCACATATCTCCAAGAACTTGCATCAAAGTTCGAGGCCGGGTTTGAGAAGCCAAACATCGCCGAGCTTCCTCCAGTATCGACGGAGAAAAGAAGAAAGGAAGCTCAGGGAGCATCCGCCGAAGACGCTGACAAGGATGGCTCGGGTCGAAAACGGCCATGAAAGCTCGAATGCCGTCAAGAGAACACGGCGTAAGTGGAACACGACTCTTGCCCCCTACGAGCTCCATCTGCACCCCTCCGCTCAGTGTATCCAATAATGCATTCCAACAACGAGTTGAGCCGAAATGCATGAATGGTACCTCGCGGAGTTGAGCCATGTGAAGAGTCAGGCGACAATCCTTGGACACCGCTTGCGAGGCCCGAGTCCGTAACGTCGCCAGCGGGAGTGTAAGAGCGCTGGGAAGTGCGACCACAGCCGGACGTGAAGCAGTCGAACTCGGCTGAGAGAGAATCGATATAACCGGGAGCCTACTCGGCGAAGGAGCAGCTGGAATGGACTGAGCCGGAGCTGGATCAGGAGTCGACGGAAGCTGCCGATGCTTGTGGTGTCGGTGCGTCTTGTGATGCTTCTTGTGCTTCTTGTGCTTCTTGGATCGCTTCGACCGATGACCGGTAGGACTCGACGAGGCACGACGTTTGCGATGCTGCTGCTTTCCCCGAAGCCGGCGCAGAGGCAGAGCTCGTCCCGTCACCCAGAATCCTTCGATGAAGGCCGCGAGGAGTGGAGATCACTCGGCGGCAAGGACGCATCGGTCATCTCGTCGTCAGAACCCGAAGATCGCCGCATGAAGACTTCTCGCTTGGACAGAACGACGAGCATCTTGCGGTCGCTGAGTAGAAACCTAAAGACTGCCAGCCGAGTTCTCTGAAAAGGAAATGGATCCAAGAGGAACCAGCGACAGGATTCGTCGAGCCCGATGGACGGTACAGAATCCATCACTCAGTCCTATCCCTTCTGCTTCAGAACGTGTCGAGATCTTC
>NW_003303701.1:82179-85863 GCF_000142945.1 Phytophthora infestans T30-4 | reverse complement strand
ATGTTATAGTAACTTGCTCAGACCAATAAAGGCTAGTACCTGTGCAATTTGTATTTGTACCGATATTCTCCGTTTAAATAGTAGTAGCTTCATGTTTAGCTATTTACGACGCGTTGGCGACTTGCTAAGTCGTGTCCAGCTGCTACAACGTCAGTATGCATCCGCTAAACACCGTTTAGGCCTTTGCTGACTGTATTTGTACTATGTCTTTGGGACTTGCTAAGTCGGGACCGGTTCCTATAAGGACGGTATACACTCCAAACGACGGTGCAAATATTAAAACTACGCTCCAACTTTGCAAACTGTATTGTTTATGCCAACATTTTAATTTGAAAAGTAGGTATTCCGTGTGTACCAATATGCGATGTTTTAGTAGCTTGCTAAGACCAATAAAGGTTAGACCTGTGCAAATTGTATTTGTACCGATATTCTCCGTTTAAATAGTAGTAGCTTCATGTTTAGCTATTTACGACGCGTTAGTGACTTGCTAAGTCGTGTCCAGCTGCTACAACGTCAGTATGCATCCGCTAAACACCGTTTAGGCCTTTGCTGAATGTATTTGTACTATGTCTTTGGGACTTGCTAAGTCGGGACCGGTTCCTAAAAGGACGGTATACACTCCGAACGACGGTGCAAGTATTAAAACTACACTCAAACTTTGCAAACTGTATTGTTTATGTCAGCATTTTGATTTGAAAAGTAGGTATTCCGTGTGTACCAATATGCGATGTATTAGTAACTTGCTAAGACAAATAAAGGTTAGACCTGTGCAAATTGTATTTGTACCGATATTCTCCGTTTAAATAGTAGTAGCTTCATGTGTAGCTATTTACGACGCGTTGGTGACTTGCTAAGTCGTGTCCAGCTGCTACAACGTCAGTATGCATCCGCTAAACACCGTTTAGGCCTGTGCTGACTGTATTGGTACCGTAATTTCGATTGGTAAATACCAACTCCGTGTGTAACAATATAATATGTCTTTGGACATACTAAGGCGGACTCCGCTGGCTCCAAGTGCGGTGGAAACTCCGTTTAAAACCGTTTAGATCTGTGCAAGCTGTATTTGAATCGACATTTTTATCTAGAAAGTAGTAGCATCATGTGTGGCAATGTATTATGTCTTTGGGAATTGCTACGTCGGGCCCGACTCCTACAAAAACTGTGTGCACTACCTTAAACAACGTTTACACCTGTCCAAGTTGTATTGGTACCGCAATTCTCGATTGACAAATACCACTCCGTGTACTATGTCTTTGGGACTTGCTACGTCGGGGCCGGTTCCTATAAGGACGGTATACACTCCGAACGACGGTGCAAAAATTAAAACTACGCTCAACCTTTGCAAACTGGATTGTTGATGTCAGCATTTTGATTTGAAAAGTAGGTATTCCGTGTGTACCAATATGCGATGTTTTAGTAACTTGCTAAGACCAATAAAGGTTAGACCTGTGCAAATTGTATTTGTACCGATATTCTCCGTTTAAATAGTAGTAGCTTCATGTGTAGCTATTTACGACGCGTTGGTGACTTGCTAAGTCGTGTCCAGCTGCGACAACGTCAGTATGCATCCGCTAAACACCGTTTAGGCCTGTGCTGACTGAATTTGTACTATGTCTTTGAGACTTGCTAAGTCGGGACCAGTTCCTATATAGACGGTATACACTCCAAACGACGGTGCAAGTATTAAAACTACACTCAAACTTTGCAAACTGGATTGTTGATGTCTGCATTTTGATTTGAAAAGTAGGTATTCCGTGTGTACCAATATGCGATGTTTTAGTAACTTGCTAAGACCAATAAAGGTTAGACCTGTGCAAATTGTATTTGTACCGATATTCTCCGTTTAAATAGTAGTAGCTTCATGTGTAGCTATTTACGACGCGTTGGTGACTTGCTAAGTCGTGTCCAGCTGCTACAACGTCAGTATGCATCCGCTAAACACCGTTTAGGCCTGTGCTGACTGTATTGGTACCGTAATTTCGATTGGTAAATACCAACTCCGTGTGTAACAATATAATATGTCTTTGGACATACTAAGGCGGACTCCGCTGGCTCCAAGTGCGGTGGAAACTCCGTTTAAAACCGTTTAGATCTGTGCAAGCTGTATTTGAATCGACATTTTTATCTAGAAAGTAGTAGCATCATGTGTGGCAATGTATTATGTCTTTGGGAATTGCTACGTCGGGCCCGACTCCTACAAAAACTGTGTGCACTACCTTAAACAACGTTTACACCTGTCCAAGTTGTATTGGTACCGCAATTCTCGATTGACAAATACAACTCCGTGTACTATGTCTTTGGGACTTGCTACGTCGGGGCCGGATCCTATAAGGACGCTATACACTCCAAACGACGGTGCAAAAATTAAAACTACGCTCAAACTTTGCAAACTGGATTGTTGATGTCAGCATTTTGATTTGAAAAGAAGGTATTCCGTGTGTACCAATATGCGATGTTTTAGTAACTTGCTAAGACCAATAAAGGTTAGACCTGTGCAAATTGTATTTGTACCGATATTCTCCGTTTAAATAGTCGTAGCTTCATGTGTAGCTATTTACGACGCGTTGGCGACTTGATAAGTCGTTTTCAGCTGCTACAACGTCAGTATGCATCCGTTAAACAGAGTTTAGGCCTGTGTTTAACGGATGCATACTGACATTGTCTGACTGTATTGGTACCGTAATTTCGATTGGTAAATACCAGCTCCGTGTGTAACAATATAATATGTCTTTGGACATACTAAGGCGGACTCCGCTGGCTCCAAGGGCGGTGGAAACTCCGTTTAAAACCGTTTAGATCTGTGCAAGCTGTATTTGAATCGACATTTTTATCTAGAAAGTAGTAGCATCATGTGTGGCAATGTATTATGTCTTTGGGAATTGATACGTCGGGCCCGACTCCTACAAAAACTGTGTGCACTACCTTAAACAACGTTTACACCTGTCCAAGTTGTATTGGTACCGCAATTCTCGATTGACAAATACCACTCCGTGTACTATGTCTTTGGGACTTGCTACGTCGGGGCCGGTTCCTATAAGGACGGTATACACTCCGAGCGACGGTGCAAAAATTAAAACTACGCTCAACCTTTGCAAACTGGATTGTTGATGTCAGCATTTTGATTTGAAAAGAAGGTATTCCGTGTGTACCAATATGCGATGTTTTAGTAACTTGCTAAGACCAATAAAGGTTAGACCTGTGCAAAATGTATTTGTACCGATATTCTCCGTTTAAATAGTAGTAGCTTCATGTGTAGCTATTTACGACGCGTTAGTGACTTGCTAAGTCGTGTCCAGCTGCTACAACGTCAGTATGCATCCGCTAATCACAGTTTAGGCCTGTGCTGACTGTATTGGTACCGTAATTTCGATTGGTAAATACCAACTCCGTGTGTAACAATATAATATGTCTTTGGACATACTAAGGCGGACTTCGCTGGCTCCAAGTGCGGTGGAAACTCCGTTTAAAACCGTTTAGATCTGTGCAAGCTGTATGTGAATCGACATTTTTATCTAGAAAGTAGTAGCATCATGTGTAGCAATGTATTATGTCTTTGGGAATTGCTACGTCGGGTCAGACTCCTACAAAATCAGTATGCACCACATTAAAATACGTTTACACCTGTCCAAGTTGTATTGGTACCGCAATTTATCGATTGACAAATACCACTCCGTGTACTATGTC
>NW_003303701.1:78511-82079 GCF_000142945.1 Phytophthora infestans T30-4 | reverse complement strand
TCCTCCCCCCCGCGGAGTATTTTTCCTCCCTCCCACAGGGAGCTATTGGGGGGTATGTTTTCTCTCCTTTTCATTAACCCCTCTGATTTGTAATCTGTCCTTGGGGGTAATTCATATGAGTATCTGTAAAGTAGAGACTTCTGTACCAACTCACCTGTAAAGGAGACCGGCATCGAAACCCCATAAATCTGAATGCCCTTTTCCGGCGGGGAGGGTAGTGGCTCCCTCTTTCCCGAAGTCATCCGGAGGACCAGAAGACGAAGAACCCGCCGAAGCTCGCTTCGAAGCGACTGCAGGAACGGTGTCGGCGGGCGGCTCAGCAACTCAAACTCAAACTCAGCTTCGCTCGAAGCGTCATCGTCGTCTTCAGAGCGAGCAGAGACAGCGGGCTGAGTAGCAGAACTCAGCTGAAGGTGACGAGCCTTCTTCCGCCGAGTCCGACGACGGGACTTTCCAGAGCGAGGCCTTCCTCCATCGGATACAGTAGCTTGAGGTGAACTTGAGTGCAAAAGGGTACTGATAGCCTCGTGTCCATCCTCTCCGGGGAGTGGACAAGCGTACGGTTGAGGCGGATGCGGCGCCGGTGCACGATGACGAGGACCTGCAGCAGTGGGAGACTTGGGGTTGGCATAACGCCGAAGCCGCTGAGTCGAGGTCAAGTCTGCCAAAGGCGTACGGTGAAGCTGAGCAAGAGTCGGCTTAGCCTGGGTTGTTACCGCCGCTGAGCTGACTGGAGCCGCAGCTGAGTCTGCCAATGAAGTCGCTGAAGACGCTTGACTAGCTGAGGGAACCACACTAGGACCAATAATGGAACTCGCCAATGGAGCATCTCGGCGAGGATGGACAATCAACTCCAACCGCCGAGTTTCACCAGCGGGGATGTTGAGAGCCTCAGGAAAGCGAGATTTCAAGACACGACACAGCCGGGCGTTGAGGAGAAGGTCGGACGGATCAAGCCCAGTAACTTGCAAGCCACCGCCAGCAGCAGCAGCCTTGTGAGGATCGTGCATCGGAATAGTACCATTCCGACGGATGAGCCGCTTCTGTCGCAAGATCACAGCCCGCTGCTCAGCGATCACCGACTGAGCGTGCCGAGAAATGGATCGGAGAAGGACGTCGATCTCGGCGTCCCGATCCAAGACTTGCTGATGGTGGAGCTGGGCCTGACCCAACGCAGCGTCAACCTTGCTCTGCTCAGCTGCGATGGCCCGAGCAAGTTTTGCCTCACTCAGAGCTACAGCCTTTCGCAGCGACGCGAGGAGATTAGCCGATTGCGTGGCAGCAGCCTCCAATCGAGACACTTGCTGTTGAGCCGACGAGAGCTGAGTTGACAAGTCGACATTGCTGAGAGCAAGCGAGTCCAGTCGCCGAGTCAGTGCGCGGTTCTCCTCCTGAACAGCTTGATTGTCAGCTTGGAGATCGCCGATGATCTTTGGATAATCAAGCGCGGCGTAGTTGCCTTTCAAGATATCCAACAGTTCCCCCGCGGAAGCAGCATGCAAAATCGCTCGCCGCTGCACGGGATCGGAGGGCTCCACGGAACGAGTAAATCCGTAAGCCATGAGCCTCGCCAAGAAGGTCAATTCTTCTCGGCGATCATGCCCTTGCTCGTTAATTCTGGCCATGAGGGAGTCAAGACTCACTGGAGCAGCCGAGCTTGGCTGATTGGTGTCGCCCGAAGTGGTGTCGCCCGGCAAGCTCGGTGGACCAGGAAGGCGCACGCGAGAAGACTCTGCCGACTCCGCGTCAGACTCATGGGAAGTTGTCAAGTCAACCAGCCCAGCTTCATGCCGGTCGCTGACCCCACGAGTACCGACGGGTCGAGGAATCGACTCAGCTGGCACGCCTTCACCTCGACGAGGAGTTGGAGAAGAAGGATGGTGCCACGGGTTGTGCTGGAACAACATGCGAAGAGTAAGGAGCTACCAAGTGAGTAACAGCGGAAGCAACGAACGTACCAAAGAAGGTGGTGGGGAGCCGCGAGACGTCATCAGCCGAGTACGAACCAACGGTGGCAGAACAAAATGAAGGGTTAAGACACTCACCAGCTCGGCTCGTATCATAACCGGGGCAGTTGTGGTGTAGGGATTTCCAGATTCGACCATACGCCGACCTACTTTAGGTCAAGAATCGGCTCGGTCTGATAACCCAGAGCTTAGGAGCCAAGGATCACGGTAAGTACTCGGCGATCTGTCCGGATATGCTATCCGGACAGCCGCTGAGCTCAACGGTCGCCGGAACTCAGCTGAAGGGTCGGTAGAGATCCGAAACGACTACATTTCATTAGATATTTGTATGAGAAGCATAGGATTAAATAGGGGGAGCTGAAAGGGCTCCCAGAAGATAACAGAGCAGAATTTTCCTAGTCCAAGACACGTGTACACTTTTCCGGTAAGTCCCTGCATAGGGCTGGATTATGCCTGCCGTCAATACTCGAGAGGCATAGCTTGTAGGGTATTGACTGGTAGCGCCAAGAGATTAGGTCGGTCCGGGTAGGACAAAGTCTCGCTACGCGCGAAAGAAAGTCCCGCATACTCAGCGGGCCGGTACGTCGGATAGCCCGGGTGCCGTAACACTTCTAGCTGAGCTGCCTCTGCGCTCGGTGACCTGTAAAAGCGCTCGCGCGCCGTCGTCCATCCTTTGGTGGAGGGCACAGGGTTGTGAACGAGCTCAGCCGAACCAAACTCGGCGGAGCCTCGGAAGTGATCTGACTTGGTTAGTCGGAACCGGGTGGAAGCGAGCCACTCGTCTGTCCCGGAAGGGCCGGACCGCGAGGGGACCACCCTCTGCGCAGGCCCATACAAACCGCCGACCTAACTCGGCGATTCGTTGTGGTTTGTGTAAGGAATCCACATCTGACGATATTTGTGTGTTCTACTACACCACAACTGGTGCCGCGACCCGGGAACAGGAGTGTGTGCTTGTTTTTATATGTGCCAGCTAACCAAGTTAAGAGGAAGAGAAGAGAAAGAGAAGAGTGAAGATGGTCAAGGGATCAGCTACTCCGAGCGACGGAAGCCTAGCGACGGCTGGAGGATCGCCTCTCGCGGGGTCGGACCCGGCGGATCAACGACTCATCGCCATGACGATGGAGGTGGGACGAACCGTCCAGTTCGACGAGGATGGCCAAGACCAGGAGAGCGAGAGCGGAGATGCAAGTGAAGGAGAGTATGAAGAGAAGGCCGAGACCGCTGAGCTCGGAGAAACGAAGACTACCGCCGAGCTACTTGGCGAGGTGGAAGAGTTGACGCTGCAGGTGGGACGCATGGGAGCCCCACGTCCTACTTATCCGCCGAGCTCGACGAAGGTGCGGACGATGAAGAAGATGAAGAAGAACAAGGCGTTGCTCAAGGGGGCCGTCCGCCCTGTATTCCGAAAGCGACGAGGAACGCCGATACGCCGAGCGCCAATAAAGTGTTGGCTCGACTCGGCATGGAGATGAGAACGAGATCGGAATGGATGATGATGTTCGCGCCTGTGGCGATGGCGCAGGCGAAGTGGCCTGCAGCGGGGCTGCCGTAGCTTTAGCGTCAGAGGAAGACGTTCGACTCAAAGAGTCACTAATACT
>NW_003303701.1:74050-78411 GCF_000142945.1 Phytophthora infestans T30-4 | reverse complement strand
GCTAAGTCGTGTCCAGCTGCTACAACGTCAGTATGCATCCGCTAAACACCGTTTAGGTCTGTGCTGAATGTATTTGTGCTATGTCTTTGGGACTTGCTAAGTCGGGACCGGTTCCTATAAGGACGGTATACACTCCAAACGACGGTGCAAATATTAAAACTACGCTCAAACTTTGCGAACTGTATTGTTTTTGTCAGCATTTTGATTTGAAAAGTAGGGATTCCGTGTGTACCAATATGCGATGTTTTAGTAACTTGCCAAAACAAATAAAGGTTAGACCTGTGCAAATTGTATTTGTACCGATATTCTCCGTTTAAATAGTAGTAGCTTCATGTTTAGCTATTTACGACGCGTTAGTGACTTGCTAAGTCTTGTCCAGCTGCTACAACGTCAGTATGCATCCGCTAAACACCGTTTAGGCCTGTGCTGACTGTATTTGTACTATGTCTTTGGGACTTGCTAAGTCGGGACCGGTTCCTATAAGGAACGGTATACACTCCGAACGACGGTGCAAGTATATAAACTACGCTCCAAACTTTGCAAACTGTATTGTTTATGTCCGCATTTTGATTTGAAAAGAAGGTATTCCGTGTGTACCAATATGCGATGTTTTAGTAACTTGCTAAGACCAATAAAGGTTAGACCTGTGCAAATTGTATTTGTACCGATATTCTCCGTTTAAATAGTAGTAGCTTCATGTGTAGCTATTTACGACGCGTTAGTGACTTGCTAAGTCGTGTCCAGCTGGTACAACGTCAGTATGCATCCGCTAAACACAGTTTAGGCCTGTGCTGACTGTATTGGTACCGTAATTTCGATTGGTAAATACCAACTCCGTGTGTAACAATATAATATGTCTTTGGACATACTAAGGCGGACTCCGCTGGCTCCAAGGGCGGTGGAAACTCCGTTTAAAACCGTTTAGATCTGTGCAAGCTGTATTTGAATCGACATTTTTTATCTAGAAAGTAGTAGCATCATGTGTGGCAATGTATTATGTCTTTGGGAATTGCTACGTCGGGCCCGACTCCTACAAAAACTGTGTGCACTACCTTAAACAACGTTTACACCTGTCCAAGTTGTATTGGTACCGCAATTCTCGATTGACAAATACCACTCCGTGTACTATGTCTTTGGGACTTGCTACGTCGGGGCCGGTTCCTATAAGGACGGTATACACTCCAAACGACAGTGCAAAAATTAAAACTACGCTCAAACTTTGCAAACTGTATTGTTTATGTCTGCATTTTGATTTGAAAAGTAGGTATTCCGTGTGTACCAATATGCGATGTTTTAGTAACTTGCTAAGACCAATAAAGGTTAGACCTGTGCAAATTGTATTTGTACCGATCTTCTCCGTTTAAATAGTAGTAGCTTCATGTGTAGCTATTTACGACGCGTTGGTGACTTGCTAAGTCGTGTCCAGCTGCTACAACGTCAGTATGCATCCGCTAAACACAGTTTAGGCCTGTGCTGACTGTATTGGTACCGTAATTTCGATTGGTAAATACCAACTCCGTGTGTAACAATATAATATGTCTTTGGACATACTAAGGCGGACTCCGCTGGCTCCAAGGGCGGTGGAAACTCCGTTTAAAACCGTTTAGATCTGTGCAAGCTGTATTTGAATCGACATTTTTTATCTAGAAAGTAGTAGCATCATGTGTAGCAATGTATTATGTCTTTGGGAATTGCTACGTCGGGCCCGACTCCTACAAAAACTGTGTGCACTACCTTAAACAACGTTTACACCTGTCCAAGTTGTATTGGTACCGCAATTCTCGATTGACAAATACCACTCCGTGTACTATGTCTTTGGGACTTGCTACGTCGGGGCCGGTTCCTATAAGGACGGTATACACTCCAAACGACGGTGCAAATATTAAAACTACGCTCAAACTTTGCAAACTGTATTGTTTTTGTCAGCATTTTGATTTGAAAAGTAGGTATTCCATGTGTACCAATATGCGATGTTTTAGTAACTTGCTAAGACCAATAAAGGTTAGACCTGTGCAAATTGTATTTGTACCGATATTCTCCGTTTAAATAGTAGTAGCTTCATGTGTAGCTATTTACGACGCGTTGGCGACTTGCTAAGTCGTATCCAGCTGCTACAACGTCAGTATGCATCCGCTAAACACCGTTTAGGCCTTTGCTGAATGTATTTGTACTATGTCTTTGGGACTTGCTAAGTCGGGACCGGTTCCTATAAGGACGGTATACACTCCGAACGACGGTGCAAGTTTATAAACTACGCTCAAACTTTGCAAACTGGATTGTTGATGTCAGCATTTTGATTTGAAAAGAAGGTATTCCGTGTGTACCAATATGCGATGTTTTAGTCACTTGCTAAGACAAATAAAGGTTAGACCTGTGCAAATTGTATTTGTACCGATATTCTCCGTTTAAATAGTAGTAGCTTCATGTGTAGCTATTTACGACGCGTTGGCGACTTGATAAGTCGTGTCACAGCTGCTAAAACGTCAGTATGCATCCGCTAAACACAGTTTAGGCCCTGTGCTGACTGTATTTGTACTATGTCTTTGGGACTTGCTAAGTCGGGACCGGTTCCTATAAGGACGGTATACACTCCGAACGACGGTGCAAGTATTAAAACTACGCTCAAACTTTGCAAACTGTATTGTTTATGTCCGCATTTTGATTTGAAAAGTAGGGATTCCGTGTGTACCAATATGCGATGTTTTAGTAACTTGCTAAGACCAATAAAGGTTAGACCTGTGCAAATTGTATTTGTACCGATATTCTCCGGTTAAATAGTAGTAGCTTCATGTTTAGCTATTTACGACGCGTTGATGACTTGCTAAGTCGTGTCCAGCTGCTACAACGTCAGTATGCATCCGCTAAACACCGTTTAGGCCTGTGCTGACTGTATTTGTACTATGTCTTTGGGACTTGCTAAGTCGGGACCGGTTCCTATAAGGACGGTATACACTCCGAACGACGGTGCAAGTATATAAACTACGCTCAAACTTTGCAAACTGTATTGTTTATGTCCGCATTTTGATTTGAAAAGAAGGTATTCCGTGTGTACCAATATGCGATGTTTTAGTCACTTGCTAAGACCAATAAAGGTTAGACCTGTGCAAATTGTATTTGTACCGATATTCTCCGTTTAAATAGTAGTAGCTTCATGTGTAGCTATTTACGACGCGTTGGTGACTTGCTAAGTCGTGTCCAGCTGCTACAACGTCAGTATGCATCCGTTAAACACCGTTTAGGCCTGTGCTGACTGTATTTGTACTATGGCTTTGGGACTTGCTAAGTCGGGACCGGTTCCTATAAGGACGGTATACCAAACGACGTGCGAATATTAAAACCACGCTCAAACTTTGCAAACTGTATTGTTTATGTCCGCATTTTGATTTGAAAAGTAGGTATTCCGTGTGTACCAATATGCGATGTTTTAGTAACTTGCTAAGACAAATAAAGGTTAGACCTGTGCAAATTGTATTTGTACCGATATTCTCCGTTTAAATAGTAGTAGCTTCATGTGTAGCTATTTACGACGAGTTGGTGACTTGCTAAGTCGTTTTCAGCTGCTACAACGTCAGTATGCATCCGTTAAACAGAGTTTAGGCCTGTGTTTAACGGATGCATACTGACATTGTCTGACTGTATTGGTACCGTAATTTCGATTGGTAAATACCAGCTCCGTGTGTAACAATATACCTTGTCTTTGGACATACTAAGGCGGACTCCTTTGGCGCCAAGGTCGGTGGAAACTCCGTTTAAAACCGTTTAGATCTGTGCAAGCTGTATTTGAATCGACATTTTTTTATCTAGAAATTAGTAGCATCATGCGCAGCAATGTATTATGTCTTTTCGGAATTTCTACGTCGGGTCAGACTCCTACAAATACAGTGTGCATTACACTAAACAACGTTTACACCTCTCCAAGTTGTACTGGTACCGCAATTTTCAATTGACAAATACCACTCCGTGTACTATGTCTTTGGGACTTGCGAAGTCGGGACCGGTTCGTATAAGGACGGTATACACTCCGAACGACGGTGCAAGTATATAAACTACGCTCAAACTTTGCAAACTGTATTGTTTATGTCAACATTTTGATTTGAAAAGTAGGGATTCCGTGTGTACCAATATGCGATGTTTTAGTAACTTGCTAAGACAAATAAAGGTTAGACCTGTGCAAATTGTATTTGTACCGATATTCTCCGTTTAAATAGTAGTAGCTTCATGTTTAGCTATTTACGACGCGTTGGTGACTTGCTAAGTCGTGTCCAGCTGCTACAACGTCAGTATGCATCCGTTAAACACAGTTTAGGCCTGTGCTGACTGAATTTGTACGTATGTCTTTGAGACTTGCTAAGTCGGGACCA
>NW_003303701.1:71295-73950 GCF_000142945.1 Phytophthora infestans T30-4 | reverse complement strand
ATAAGGACGGTATACACTGCGAACGGCGATACATAATAAATAAGCTACGCTCAAGGTTTGCAAACTGGATTGTTGATGTCATCATTTTGATTTGAAAGGTAGGTATTCCCTGGGTACCAATATGCGATGTTTTAGTCACTTGCTAAGACAAATAAAGGTTAGACCTGTGCAAATTGTATTTGTACCGATATTCTCCGTTTAAATAGTAGTAGCTTCATGTGTAGCTATTTACGACGCGTTGGCGACTTGATAAGTCGTGTCCAGCTGCTAAAACGTCAGTACGCATCCGTTAAACAGAGTTTAGGCCTGTGTTTAACGGATGCATACTGACATTGTGCTGACTGTATTGGTGTGTGTAACAATATACCCTGTCTTTGGACATACTAAGGCGGACACCTCTGGCGCCAAGGTCGGTGGAAACTCCGTTTAAAACCGTTTAGATCTGTGCAAGCCGTATTTGAATCGACATTTATTATCTAGAAAGTAGTAGCATCATGTGTAGCAATGTATTATGTCTTTGGGAATTGCTACGTCGGGCCCGACTCCTACAAAAACTGTGTGCACTACCTTAAACAACGTTTACACCTGTCCAAGTTGTATTGGTACCGCAATTCTCGATTGACAAAAACCACTCCGTGTACTATGTCTTTGGGACTTGCTACGTCGGAGCCGGATCCTATAAGGACGGTATACACTCCGAACGACGGTGCAAGTATTAAAACCACGCTCAAACTTTGCAAACTGTATTGTTTATGTCAACATTTTGATTTGAAAAGTAGGTATTCCGTGTGTACCAATATGCGATGTTTTAGTAACTTGCTAAGACAAATAAAGGTTAGACCTGTGCAAATTGTATTTGTACCGATATTCTCCGTTTAAATAGTAGTAGCTTCATGTTTAGCTATTTACGACGCGTTGGTGACTTGCTAAGTCGTGTCCAGCTGCTACAACGTCAGTATGCATCCGTTAAACACCGTTTAGGCCTTTGCTGACTGTATTTGTACTATGTCTTTGGGACTTGCTAAGTCGGGACCGGTTCCTATAAGGACGGTATACACTCCAAACGATGGTGCAAGTATATAAACTACGCTCAAACTTTGCAAACTGTATTGTTTATGTCCGCATTTTGATTTGAAAAGTAGGGATTCCGTGTGTACCAATATGCGATGTTTTAGTAACTTGCTAAGACCAATAAAGGTTAGACCTGTGCAAATTGTATTTGTACCGATATTCTCCGGTTAAATAGTAGTAGCTTCATGTTTAGCTATTTACGACGCGTTGATGACTTGCTAAGTCGTGTCCAGCTGCTACAACGTCAGTATGCATCCGCTAAACACCGTTTAGGCCTGTGCTGACTGTATTTGTACTATGTCTTTGGGACTTGCTAAGTCGGGACCGGTTCCTATAAGGACGGTATACACTCCGAACGACGGTGCAAGTTTATAAACTACGCTCAAACTTTGCAAACTGTATTGTTTATGTCCGCATTTTGATTTGAAAAGAAGGTATTCCGTGTGTACCAATATGCGATGTTTTAGTAACTTGCTAAGACCAATAAAGGTTAGACCTGTGCAAATTGTATTTGTACCGATATTCTCCGTTTAAATAGTAGTAGCTTCATGTTTAGCTATTTACGACGCGTTAGTGACTTGCTAAGTCGTGTCCAGCTGCTACAACGTCAGTATGCATCCGCTAAACACCGTTTAGGCCTTTGCTGAATGTATTTGTACTATGTCTTTGGGACTTGCTAAGTCGGGACCGGTTCCTTAAGGACGGTATACACTCCGAACGACGGTGCACATACTAAAACCACGCTCAAACTTTGCAAACTGTATTGTTTATGTCAGTTTTCTGATTTGAAAAGTAGGTATTCCGTGTGTACCAATATCCGATGTTATAGTAACTTGCTCAGACCAATAAAGGTTAGACCTGGGCAAATTGTATTTGTACCGATATTCTCCGTTTAAATAGTAGTAGCTTCATGTTTAGCTATTTACGACGCGTTAGTGACTTGCTAAGTCGTGTCCAGCTGCTACAACGTCAGTATGCATCCGCTAAACACCGTTTAGGCCTGTGCTGTATGTATTTGTACTATGTCTTTGGGACTTGCTAAGTCGGGACCGGTTCCTATAAGAACGGTATACACTCCGAACGACGGTGCAAGTATATAAACTACGCTCAAACTTTGCAAACTGTATTGTTTATGTCCGCATTTTGATTTGAAAAGTAGGGATTCCGTGTGTACCAATATGCGATGTTTTAGTAACTTGCTAAGACAAATAAAGGTTAGACCTGTGCAAATTGTATTTGTACCGATATTCTCCGTTTAAATAGTAGTAGCTTCATGTGTAGCTATTTACGACGCGTTGGCGACTTGCTAAGTCGTGTCCAGCTGCTACAACGTCAGTATGCATCCGCTAAACACCGTTTAGGCCTTTGCTGACTGTATTTGTACTATGTCTTTGTGTATAACTAAGTCGGGACCGGTTCCTATAAGAACGGTATACACTCCGAACGACGGTGCAAGTATATAAACTACGCTCAAGCTTTGCAACCTGTATTGTTTATGTCCGCATTTTGATTTGAAAAGTAGGTATTCCGTGTGGACCAATATGCGATGTAATAGTAACATGCTAAGACAAATAAAGGTTAGCA
>NW_003303701.1:64622-67669 GCF_000142945.1 Phytophthora infestans T30-4 | reverse complement strand
CTACGCTCCAACTTTGCCAAACTGTATTTGTTTATGTTCAAACGTTTTGATTTGAAAAAGTAGGGTATCCCGGGGGTACCAATATGCGATGTTTTTAGTCCACTTGCTAAGACAAATAAAGGTTAGACCTGTGCAAATTGTATTTGGTACCGATATTCTCCGTTTAAATAGTAGTAGCTTCATGTGTAGCTATTTACGACGCGTTGACGACTTGCTAAGTCGTGTCCAGCTGCTAAAACGTCAGTACGCATCCGTTAAACAGAGTTTAGGCCTGTGTTTAACGGATGCATACTGACATTGTGCTGACTGTATTGGTGTGTGTAACAATATACCTTGTCTTTGGACATACTAAGGCGGACTCCTCTGGCGCCAAGGTCGGTGGAAACTCCGTTTTAAAACCGTTTAGATCTGTGCAAGCTGTATTTGAATCGACATTTTTTTATCTAGAAAGTAGTAGCATCATGTGTGGCAATGTATTATGTCTTTGGGAATTGCTACGTCGGGCCCGACTCCTACAAAAACTGTGTGCACTACCTTAAACAACGTTTACACCTGTCCAAGTTGTATTGGTACCGCAATTCTCGATTGACAAAAACCACTCCGTGTACTATGTCTCTGGGACTTGCTACGTCGGAGCCGGATCCTATAAGGACGGTATACACTCCGAACGACGGTGCAAGTATTAAAACCACGCTCAAACTTTGCAAACTGTATTGTTTATGTCCGCATTTTGATTTGAAAAGTAGGTATTCCGTGTGTACCAATATGCGATGTTTTAGTAACTTGCTAAGACAAATAAAGGTTAGACCTGTGCAAATTGTATTTGTACCGATATTCTCCGTTTAAATAGTAGTAGCTTCATGTGTAGCTATTTACGACGCGTCGCCGACTTCAAAAGTCGTGTCCAGCTGCTACAACGTCAGTATGCATCCGTTAAACACCGTTTAGGCCTGTGCTGTCTGAATTTGTACTTGCTAAGTCGGGACCGGTTCCTATAAGGACGGTATACCAAACGACGGTGCGAATATTAAAACCACGCTCAAACTTTGCGAACTGTATTGTTTATGTCCGCATTTTGATTTAAAAAGTAGGGATTCCGTGGGTACCAATATGCGATGTTTTTATTCACTTGCTAAGACAAATAAAGGGTTAGACCTGTGCCAATTGTATTTGTACCGATATTCTTCGCTTAATAGATAGTAGCTTTCATGTGGTAGGCTATTTACGACGCGTTGGCGACTTGATAAGTCGTGTCCAGCTGCTAAAACGTCAGTACGCATCCGTTAAACAGAGTTTAGGCCTGTGTTTAACGGATGCATACTGACATTGTGCTGACTGTATTGGTGTGTGTAACAATATACCTTGTCTTTGGACATACTAAGGCGGACACCTCTGGCGCCAAGGTCGGTGGAAACTCCGTTTAAAACCGTTTAGATCTGTGCAAGCTGTATTTGAATCGACATTTTTTATCTAGAAAGTAGTAGCATCATGTGTGGCAATGTATTATGTCTTTGGGAATTGCTACGTCGGGCCCGACTCCTACAAAAACTGTGTGCACTACCTTAAACAACGTTTACACCTGTCCAAGTTGTATTGGTACCGCAATTCTCGATTGACAAAAACCACTCCGTTTACTATGTCTCTGGGACTTGCTAAGTCGGGACCAGTTCCTAAAAGGACGGTATACAGTCCGAACGACGGTGCAAATATTAAAACCCCGCTCAAACTTTGCAAACTGTATTGTTTATGTCCGCATTTTGATTTGAAAAGTAGGTATTCCGTGTGTACCAATATGCGATGTTTTAGTAACTTGCTGAGACCAATAAAGGTTAGACCTGTGCAAATTGTATTTGTACCGATATTCTCCGTTTAAATAGTAGTAGCTTCATGTGTAGCTATTTACGACGCGTTGGCGACTTGATAAGTCGTGTCCAGCTGCTACAACGTCAGTATGCATCCGTTAAACACCGTTTAGGCCTGTGCTGTCTGAATTTGTACTTGCTAAGTCGGGACCGCTTCCTATACCAAACGACGGTGCGAATATTAAAACCACGCTCAAACTTTGCGAACTGTATTGTTTATGTCCGCATTTTGATTTGAAAAGTAGGTATTCCGTGGGTACCAATATGCGATGTTTTAGTCACTTGCTAAGACAAATAAAAGTTAGACCTGTGCGAATTGTATTTGTACCGATATTCTCCGTTTAAATAGTAGTAGCTTCATGTGTAGCTATTTACGACGGGTTGGTGACTTGCTTAGTCGTTTTCAGCTGCTAAAACGTCAGTACGCATCCGTTAAACAGAGTTTAGGCCTGTGTTTAACGGATGCATACTGACATTGTGCTGACTGTATTGGTACCGTAATTTCGATTGGTAAATACCAGCTCCGTGTGTAACAATATACCTTGTCTTTGGACATACTAAGGCGGACTCCTTTGGCGCCAAGGTCGGTGGAAACTCCGT
The DNA here is from genome assembly GCF_000142945.1 of Phytophthora infestans T30-4. NCBI lineage: Eukaryota > Oomycota > Peronosporomycetes > Peronosporales > Peronosporaceae > Phytophthora > Phytophthora infestans. The sequence goes on along the minus strand of NW_003303701.1, from coordinate 65,207 downwards.
TTAAAACCGTTTAGATCTGTGCAAGCTGTATTTGAATCGACATTTTTTTATCTAGAAATTAGTAGCATCATGCGCAGCAATGTATTATGTCTTTTCGGAATTTCTACGTCGGGTCAGACTCCTACAAATACAGTGTGCATTACACTAAACAACGTTTACACCTCTCCAAGTTGTACTGGTACCGCAATTTTCAATTGACAAATACCACTCCGTGTACTACGTCTTTGGGACTTGCGAAGTCGGGACCGGTTCGTATAAGGACGGTATACACTCCGAACGACGGTGCAAGTATTAAAAACCACGCTCAAACTTTGCAAACTGTATTGTTTATGTCAACATTTTGATTTGAAAAGTAGGTATTCCGTGTGTACCAATATTGCCGATGTTTTAGTAACTTGCTAAGAACCAATGAAGGCTAGACCTGTGCGAATAGTATTTGTACCCGATATTCCTCCCGTTTAAATCGGTAGTAAGCTTTCTGTGTAAGCTATTTTACGACGCCGTAGGCGACCTTGAAAGTCGTGTCCATGCTGCCTACGAAACGTCAGTATGCATTCCGCTAACCACCGTTTAGGCCCTGTGGCT
>NW_003303701.1:61561-63608 GCF_000142945.1 Phytophthora infestans T30-4 | reverse complement strand
GCTATTTACGACGCGTTAGTGACTTGCTAAGTCGTGTCCAGCTGCTACAACGTCAGTATGCATCCGCTAAACACCGTTTAGGCCTGTGCTGACTGAATTTGTACTATGTCTTTGAGACTTGCTACGTCGGGACCAGTTCCTATATAGACGGTATACACTCCAAACGACGGTGCGAATATTAAAACCACGCTCAAACTTTGCAAACTGTATTGTTTATGTCAACATTTTGATATGAAAAGTAGGTATTCCGTGTGTACCAATATGCGATGTTTTAGTAACTTGCTAAGACAAATAAAGGTTAGACCTGTGCAAATTGTATTTGTACCGATATTCTCCGTTTAAATAGTAGTAGCTTCATGTTTAGCTATTTACGACGCGTTAGTGACTTGCTAAGTCGTGTCCAGCTGCTACAACGTCAGTATGCATCCGCTAAACACCGTTTAGGCCTGTGCTGACTGAATTTGTACTATGTCTTTGAGACTTGCTACGTCGGGACCAGTTCCTATATAGACGGTATACACTCCAAACGACGGTGCGAATATTAAAACCACGCTCAAACTTTGCAAACTGTATTGTTTATGTCAACGTTTTGATTTGAAAAGTAGGTATTCCGTGGGTACCAATATGCGATGTTTTAGTCACTTGCTAAGACAAATAAAGGTTAGACCTGTGCAAATTGTATTTGTACCGATATTCTCCGTTTAAATAGTAGTAGCTTCATGTGTAGCTATTTACGACGCGTTGGTGACTTGCTTAGTCGTGTCCAGCTGCTACAACGTCAGTATGCATCCGTTAAACACAGTTTAGGCCTGTGCTGACTGAATTTGTACTATGTCTTTGAGACTTGCTAAGTCGGGACCAGTTCCTAAAAGGACGGTATACACTCCGAACGACGGTGCAAATATTAAAACTACGCTCAAACTTTGCAAACTGTATTGTTTTTGTCCGCATTTTGATTTGAAAAGTAGGTATTCCGTGTGTACCAATATGCGATGTTTTAGTAACTTGCTAAGACAAATAAAGGTTAGACCTGTGCAAATTGTATTTGTACCGATATTCTCCGTTTAAATAGTAGTAGCTTCATGTTTAGCTATTTACGACGCGTTAGTGACTTGCTAAGTCTTGTCCAGCTGCTACAACGTCAGTATGCATCCGCTAAACACCGTTTAGGCCTTTGCTGACTGTATTTGTACTATGTCTCTGGGACTTGCTACGTCGGAGCCGGATCCTATAAGGACGGTATACACTCCGAACGACGGTGCAAGTATTAAAACCACGCTCAAACTTTGCAAACTGTATTGTTTATGTCCGCATTTTGATTTGAAAAGTAGGTATTCCGTGTGTACCAATATGCGATGTATTAGTAACTTGCTAAGACAAATAAAGGTTAGACCTGTGCAAATTGTATTTGTACCGATATTCTCCGTTTAAATAGTAGTAGCTTCATGTTTAGCTATTTACGACGCGTTAGTGACTTGCTAAGTCGTGTCCAGCTGCTACAACGTCAGTATGCATCCGTTAAACACCGTTTAGGCCTGTGCTGACTGTATTTGTACTATGTCTTTGAGACTTGCTAAGTCGGGACCGGTTCCTATAAGGACGGTATACACTCCAAACGACGGTGCAAGTATTTAAACTACGCTCAAATTTTGCAAACTGTATTGTTTATGTCCGCATTTTGATTTGAAAAGAAGGTATTCCGTGTGTACCAATATGCGATGTTTTAGTAACTTGCTAAGACCAATAAAGGTTAGACCTGTGCAAATTGTATTTGTACCGATCTTCTCCGTTTAAATAGTAGTAGCTTCATGTGTAGCTATTTACGACGCGTTGGTGACTTGCTAAGTCGTGTCCAGCTGCTACAACGTCAGTATGCATCCGCTAAACACCGTTTAGGCCTGTGCTGACTGAATTTGTACTATGTCTTTGAGACTTGCTAAGTCGGGACCGGTTCCTATAAGGACGGTATACACTCCAAACGACGGTGCAAGTATTTAAACTACGCTCAAACTTTGCAAACTGTATTGTTTATGTCCGCATTTTGATT
>NW_003303701.1:52692-61314 GCF_000142945.1 Phytophthora infestans T30-4 | reverse complement strand
ACCACGCTCAAACTTTGCGAACTGTATTGTTTATGTCCGCATTTTGATTTAAAAAGTAGGGATTCCGTGGGTACCAATATGCGATGTTTTAGTCACTTGCTAAGACAAATAAAGGTTAGACCTGTGCAAATTGTATTTGTACCGATATTCTCCGTTTAAATAGTAGTAGCTTCATGTGTAGCTATTTACGACGGGTTGGTGACTTGCTAAGTCGTTTTCAGCTGCTAAAACGTCAGTACGCATCCGTTAAACAGAGTTTAGGCCTGTGTTTAACGGATGCATACTGACATTGTGCTGACTGTATTGGTGTGTGTAACAATATACCTTGTCTTTGGACATACTAAGGCGGACTCCTTTGGCGCCAAGGTCGGTGGAAACTCCGTTTAAAACCGTTTAGATCTGTGCAAGCTGTATTTGAATCGACATTTTTTTATCTAGAAATTAGTAGCATCATGGGGCAGCAATGTATTATGTCTTTTCGGAATTTCTACGTCGGGTCAGACTCCTACAAATACAGTGTGCATTACACTAAACAACGTTTACACCTCTCCAAGTTGTACTGGTACCGCAATTTTCAATTGACAATACCACTCCGTGTACTACGTCTTTGGGACTTGCGAAGTCGGGACCGGTGTCCTATAAGGACGGTATACCAAACGACGTGCGAATATTAAAACCACGCTCAAACTTTGCAAACTGTATTGTTTATGTCCGCATTTTGATTTGAAAAGTAGGTATTCCGTGTGTACCAATATGCGATGTTTTAGTAACTTGCTAAGACAAATAAAGGTTAGACCTGTGCAAATTGTATTTGTACCGATATTCTCCGTTTAAATAGTAGTAGCTTCATGTGTAGCTATTTACGACGCGTTGGTGACTTGCTAAGTCGTGTCCAGCTGCTACAACGTCAGTATGCATCCGTTAAACACCGTTTAGGCCTGTGCTGTCTGAATTTGTACTTGCTAAGTCGGGACCGGTTCCTATAAGGACGGTATACCAAACGACGGTGCGAATATTAAAACCACGCTCAAACTTTGCGAACTGTATTGTTTATGTCCGCATTTTGATTTAAAAAGTAGGGATTCCGTGGGTACCAATATGCGATGTTTTAGTCACTTGCTAAGACAAATAAAGGTTAGACCTGTGCAAATTGTATTTGTACCGATATTCTCCGTTTAAATAGTAGTAGCTTCATGTGTAGCTATTTACGACGGGTTGGTGACTTGCTAAGTCGTTTTCAGCTGCTAAAACGTCAGTACGCATCCGTTAAACAGAGTTTAGGCCTGTGTTTAACGGATGCATACTGACATTGTGCTGACTGTATTGGTACCGTAATTTCGATTGGTAAATACCAGCTCCGTGTGTAACAATATACCTTGTCTTTGGACATACTAAGGCGGACTCCTTTGGCGCCAAGGTCGGTGGAAACTCCGTTTAAAACCGTTTAGATCTGTGCAAGCTGTATTTGAATCGACATTTTTTTATCTAGAAATTAGTAGCATCATGCGCAGCAATGTATTATGTCTTTTCGGAATTTCTACGTCGGGTCAGACTCCTACAAATACAGTGTGCATTACACTAAACAACGTTTACACCTCTCCAAGTTGTACTGGTACCGCAATTTTCAATTGACAAATACCACTCCGTGTACTACGTCTTTGGGACTTGCGAAGTCGGGACCGGATCCTATAAGGACGGTATACACTCCGAACGACGGTGCAAGTATTAAAACCACGCTCAAACTTTGCAAACTGTATTGTTTATGTCAACATTTTGATTTGAAAAGTAGGTATTCCGTGTGTACCAATATGCGATGTTTTAGTAACTTGCTAAGACCAATGAAGGCTAGACCTGTGCGAATTGTATTTGTACCGATATTCTCCGTTTAAATCGTAGTAGCTTCATGTGTAGCTATTTACGACGCGTAGGCGACTTGATAAGTCGTGTCCAGCTGCTAGAACGTCAGTATGCATCCGCTAAACACCGTTTAGGCCTGTGCTGACTGTATTTGTACTATGCCTTTGGGACTTGCTAAGTCGGGACCAGTTCCTAAAAGGACGGTATACAGTCCGAACGACGGTGCAAATATTAAAACCCCGCTCAAACTTTGCAAACTGTATTGTTTATGTCCGCATTTTGATTTGAAAAGTAGGTATTCCGTGTGTACCAATATGCGATGTTTTAGTAACTTGCTAAGACCAATAAAGGTTAGACCTGTGCAAATTGTATTTGTACCGATATTCTCCGTTTAAATAGTAGTAGCTTCATGTGTAGCTATTTACGACGCGTTGGCGACTTGATAAGTCGTGTCCAGCTGCTACAACGTCAGTATGCATCCGTTAAACACCGTTTAGGCCTGTGCTGTCTGAATTTGTACTTGCTAAGTCGGGACCGGTTCCTATAAGGACGGTATACCAAACGACGGTGCGAATATTAAAACCACGCTCAAACTTTGCAAACTGTATTGTTTATGTCCGCATTTTGATTTGAAAAGTAGGTATTCCGTGGGTACCAATATGCGATGTTTTAGTCACTTGCTAAGACAAATAAAGGTTAGACCTGTGCAAATTGTATTTGTACCGATATTCTCCGTTTAAATAGTAGTAGCTTCATGTGTAGCTATTTACGACGCGTTGGCGACTTGATAAGTCGTGTCCAGCTGCTAAAACGTCAGTACGCATCCGTTAAACAGAGTTTAGGCCTGTGTTTAACGGATGCATACTGACATTGTGCTGACTGTATTGGTGTGTGTAACAATATACCTTGTCTTTGGACATACTAAGGCGGACACCTCTGGCGCCAAGGTCGGTGGAAACTCCGTTTAACCGTTTAGATCTGTGCAAGCTGTATTTGAATCGACATTTTTTATCTAGAAAGTAGTAGCATCATGTGTAGCAATGTATTATGTCTTTGGGAATTGCTACGTCGGGCCCGACTCCTACAAAAACTGTGTGCACTACCTTAAACAACGTTTACACCTGTCCAAGTTGTATTGGTACCGCAATTCTCGATTGACAAAAACCACTCCGTGTACTATGTCTTTGGGACTTGCTACGTCGGAGCCGGATCCTATAAGGACGGTATACACTCCGAACGACGGTGCAAGTATTAAAACCACGCTCAAACTTTGCAAACTGGATTGTTTATGTCAACGTTTTGATTTGAAAAGTAGGTATTCCGTGTGTACCAATATGCGATGTTTTAGTAACTTGCTAAGACCAATAAAGGTTAGACCTGTGCAAATTGTATTTGTACCGATATTCTCCGTTTAAATAGTAGTAGCTTCATGTGTAGCTATTTACGACGCGTTGGCGACTTGATAAGTCGTGTCCAGCTGCTACAACGTCAGTATGCATCCGTTAAACACCGGTTAGGCCTGTGCTGACTGTATTTGTACTATGTCTTTGGGACCTGCTAAGTCGGGACCGGTTCCTATAAAGACGGTATACACTCCAAACGACGGTGCAAATATTAAAACTACGCTCAAACTTTGCAAACTGTATTGTTTTTGTCCGCATTTTGATTTGAAAAAGAAGTATTCCGTGTGTACCAATATGCGATGTTTTAGTAACTTGCTAAGACAAATAAAAGGTTAGAACCTGGTCCCAAATTGTATTTGTACCGATATTCTCCGTTTCAATAGTAGTAGCTTCATGTGTAGCTATTTACGACGAGTTGGTGACTTGCTAAGTCGTTTTCAGCTGCTACAACGTCAGTATGCATCCGTTAAACAGAGTTTAGGCCTGTGTTTCACCGGATGCATTACTGACATTGTGCCGGCTGGTATTGGTACCGGTATTTCGATTGGGTAAATCCCAGCTCCGTGTGTAACCAATATACCTTGTCTTTGGACATACTAAAGGCGGACTCCTTTGGCGCCAAGGTCGGTGGAAACTCCGTTTAAAACCGTTTAGATCTGTGCAAGCCGTATTTGAATCGACATTTTTTTATCTAGAAATTAGTAGCATCATGCGCAGCAATGTATTATGTCTTTTCGGAATTTCTACGTCGGGTCAAACTCCTACAAATACAGTGTGCATTACACTAAACAACGTTTACACCTCTCCAAGTTGTACTGGTACCGCAATTTTCAATTGACAAATACCACTCCGTGTACTACGTCTTTGGGACTTGCGAAGTCGGGACCAGTTCCTAAAAGGACGGTATACACTCCGAACGACGGTGCAAGTATTAAAACCACGCTCAAACTTTGCAAACTGTATTGTTTATGTCCGCACTTTGATTTGAAAAGAAGGTATTCCGTGTGTACCAATATGCGATGTTTTAGTAACTTGCTAAGACCAATAAAGGTTAGACCTGTGCAAATTGTATTTGTACCGATATTCTCCGTTTAAATAGTAGTAGCTTCATGTTTAGCTATTTACGACGCGTTGATGACTTGCTAAGTCGTGTCCAGCTGCTACAACGTCAGTATGCATCCGCTAAACACCGTTTAGGCCTGTGCTGACTGTATTTGTACTATGTCTTTGGGACTTGCTAAGTCGGGACCGGTTCCTATAAGGACGGTATACACTCCGAACGACGGTGCAAGTATATAAACTACGCTCAAACTTTGCAAACTGTATTGTTTATGTCCGCATTTTGATTTGAAAAGAAGGTGTTCCGTGTGTACCGAATAGCGATGTTTTAGTAACTTGCTAAGACCAATAAAGGTTAGACCTGTGCAAATTGTATTTGTACCGATATTCTCCGGTTAAATAGTAGTAGCTTGCTGTTTAGCTATTTACGACGCGTTGGCGACTTGCTAAGTCGTGTCCAGGTCAGTATGCATCCGCTAAACACCGTTTAGGCCTTTGCTGATTGTATTTGTACTATGTCTTTGGGACTTGCTAAGACGGGACCGGTTCCTATAAGGACGGTATACACTCCAAACGACGGTGCAAGTATTTAAACTACGCTCAAACTTTGCAAACTGTATTGTTTATGTCAGCATTTGGATTTGAAAAGAAGGTATTCCGTGTGTACCAATATGCGATGTTTTAGTAACTTGCTAAGACAAATAAAGGCTAGACCTGTGCGAATTGTATTTGTAACGATATTCTCCGTTTAAATCGTAGTAGCTTCATGTTTAGCTATTTACGACGCGTTGGTGATTTGGTGACTTGCTAAGTCGTGTCCAGCTGCTACAACGTCAGTATGCATCCGTTAAACACCGTTTAGGCCTGTGCTGACTGAATTTGTACTATGTCTTTGAGACTTGCTAAGTCGGGACCAGTTCCTAAAAGGACGGTATACACTCCGAACGACGGAGCAAATATTAAAACTATGCTCAAACTTTGCAAACTGTATTGTTTATGTCCGCATTTTGATTGGAAAAGTAGGGATTCCGTGTGTACCAATATGCGATGTTTTAGTAACTTGCTAAGACCAATAAAGGCTAGACCTGTGCAAATTGTATTTGTACCGATATTCTCCGTTTAAATAGTAGTAGCTTCATGTTTAGCTATTTACGACGCGTTAGTGCCTTGCTAAGTCGTGTCCAGCTGCTACAACGTCAGTATGCATCCGCTAAACACCGTTTAGGCCTTTGCTGAATGTATTTGTACTATGTCTTTGGGACTTGCTAAGTCGGGACCGGTTCCTAAAAGGACGGTATACACTCCGAACGACGGTGCAAGTATTAAAACTACACTCAAACTTTGCAAACTGTATTGTTTATGTCAGCATTTTGATTTGAAAAGTAGGTATTCCGTGTGTACCAATATGCGATGTATTAGTAACTTGCTAAGACAAATAAAGGTTAGACCTGTGCAAATTGTATTTGTACCGATATTCTCCGTTTAAATAGTAGTAGCTTCATGTTTAGCTATTTACGACGCGTTAGTGACTTGCTAAGTCGTGTCCAGCTGCTACAACGTCAGTATGCATCCGTTAAACACCGTTTAGGCCTGTGCTGACTGTATTTGTACTATGTCTTTGGGACTTGCTAAGTCGGGACCGGTTCCTATAAGGACGGTATACACTCCAAACGACGGTGCAAGTATATAAACGTCGCTCAAACTTTGCAAACTGTATTGTTTATGTCAGCATTTTGATTTGAAAAGTAGGTATTCCGTGTGTACCAATATCCGATGTTATAGTCACTTGCTAAGACCAATAAAGGTTAGACCTGTGCAAATTGTATTTGTACCGATATTCTCCGTTTAAATAGTAGTAGCTTCATGTGTAGCTATTTACGACGCGTTGGTGACTTGCTAAGTCGTGTCCAGCTGCTACAACGTCAGTATGCATCCGTTAAACACCGTTTAGGCCTGTGCTGACTGTATTTGTACTATGGCTTTGGGACTTGCTAAGTCGGGACCGGTTCTTTTAAGGACGGTATACCAAACGACGGTGCGAATATTAAAACCACGCTCAAACTTTGCAAACTGTATTGTTTATGTCCGCATTTTGATTTGAAAAGTAGGGGATTCCGTGTGTACCAATATGCGATGTTTTAGTAACTTGCTAAGACCAATTAAAGGTTAGACCTGTGCAAATTGTATTTGTACCGATATTCTCCGTTCAAATAGTAGTAGCTGTCATGTGTAGCTATTTACGACGCGTTGGCGACTTGCTAAGTCGTGTCCAGCTGCTACAACGTCAGTATGCATCCGCTAAACACAGTTTAGGCCTGTGTTTAACGGATGCATACTGACGTTGTGCTGACTGTATTGGTATCGTAATTTCGATTGGTAAATACCAGCTCCGTGTGTAACAATATACCTTGTCTTTGGACATACTAAGGCGGACTTCGCTGGCTCCAAGGTCGGTGGAAACTCCGTTTAAAACCGTTTAGATCTGTGCAAGCTGTATGTGAATCGACATTTTTTTATCTAGAAAGTAGTAGCATCATGTGTAGCAATGTATTATGTCTTTTTGGAATTGCTACGTCGGGTCAGACTCCTACAAAATCAGTATGCACCACATTAAAATACGTTTACACCTGTCCAAGTTGTATTGGTACCGCAATTTTCGATTGACAAATACCACTCCGTGTACTATGTCTTTGGGACTTGCGAAGTCGGGTCCGGTTCCTATAAGGACGGTATACACTCCGAACGACGGTGCAAGTATTAAAACTACACTCAAACTTTGCAAACTGTATTGTTTATGTCAGCATTTTGATTTGAAAAGTAGGGATTCCGTGTGTACCAATATGCGATGTTTTAGTAACTGCTAAGACAAATTAAGGGTTAGACCTGTGCAAATTGTATTTGTACCCGATATTCTCCGTTTAAATAGTAGTAGCTTCATGTGTAGCTATTTACGACGCGTTGGTGACTTGCTAAGTCGTGTCCAGCTGCTACAACGTCAGTATGCATCCGCTAAACACCGTTTAGGCCTGTGCTGACTGTATTTGTACTATGTCTTTGAGACTTGCTAAGTCGGGACCGGTTCCTATAAGGACGGTATACACTCCGAACGACGGTGCAAGTATTTAAACTACGCTCAAACTTTGCAAACTGTATTGTTTATGTCCGCATTTTGATTTGAAAAGAAGGTATTCCGTGTGTACCAATATGCGATGTTTTAGTAACTTGCTAAGACAAATAAAGGTTAGACCTGTGCAAATTGTATTTGTACCGATATTCTCCGTTTAAATAGTAGTAGCTTCATGTTTAGCTATTTACGACGCGTTGATGACTTGCTAAGTCGTGTCCAGCTGCTACAACGTCAGTATGCATCCGCTAAACACCGTTTAGGCCTGTGCTGACTGTATTTGTACTATGTCTTTGGGACTTGCTAAGTCGGGACCGGTTCCTATAAGGACGGTATACACTCCAAACGACGGAGCAAATATTAAAACTATGCTCAAACTTTGCAAACTGTATTGTTTATGTCCGCATTTTGATTTGAAAAGTAGGTATTCCGTGTGTACCAATATGCGATGTTTTAGTAACTTGCTAAGACAAATAAAGGTTAGACCTGTGCAAATTGTATTTGTACCGATATTCTCCGTTTAAATAGTAGTAGCTTCATGTTTAGGTATTTACGACGCGTTGGCGACTTGCTAAGTCGTGTCCAGCTGCTACAACGTCAGTATGCATCCGCTAAACACCGTTTAGGTCTGTGCTGAATGTATTTGTGCTATGTCTTTGGGACTTGCTAAGTCGGGACCGGTTCCTATAAGGACGGTATACACTCCAAACGACGGTGCAAATATTAAAACTACGCTCAAACTTTGCAAACTGTATTGTTTTTGTCAGCATTTTGATTTGAAAAGTAGGGATTCCGTGTGTACCAATATGCGATGTTTTAGTAACTTGCCAAAACAAATAAAGGTTAGACCTGTGCAAATTGTATTTGTACCGATATTCTCCGTTTAAATAGTAGTAGCTTCATGTTTAGCTATCTACGACGCGTTGGCGACTTGCTAAGTCGTTTCAGCTGCTACAACGTCAGTAGACATCCGCTAAACACCGTTTAGGCCTGTGCTGACTGAATTTGTACTATGTCTTTGAGACTTGCTAAGTCGGGACCAGTTCCTAAAAGGACGGTATACACTCCGAACGACGGAGCAAATATTCAAACCACGCACAAACTTTGCAAACTGTATTGTTTATGCCAACATTTTGATTTGAAAAGTAGGTATTCCGTGTGTACGAATATGCGATGTTT
>NW_003303701.1:47988-50590 GCF_000142945.1 Phytophthora infestans T30-4 | reverse complement strand
GTATACACTCCGAACGACGGTGCAAATATTAAAACTACGCTCTAAAGCTTTGCAAACTGTATTGTTTTTGTCCGCATTTTGATATGAAAAGAAGGTATTCCGTGTGTACCAATATGCGATGTTTTAGTAACTTGCTAAGACAAATAAAGGTTAGACCTGTGCAAATTGTATTTGTACCGATATTCTCCGTTTAAATGGTAGTAGCTTCATGTGTAGCTATTTACGACGCGTTGGCGACTTGCTAAGTCGTGTCCAGCTGCTACAACGTCAGTATGCATCCGCTAAACACCGTTTAGGCCTGTGCTGACTGAATTTGTACTATGTCTTTGAGACTTGCTAAGTCGGGACCGGTTCCTATAAGGACGGTATACACTCCGAACGACGGTGCAAGTATATAAACTACGCTCAAACTTTGCAAACTGTATTGTTTATGTCCGCATTTTGATTTGAAAAGAAAGTATTCCGTGTGTACCAATATGCGATGTTTTAGTAACTTGCTAAGACCAATAAAGGTTAGACCTGTGCAAATTGTATTTGTACCGATATTCTCCGGTTAATAGTAGTAGCTTCATGTTTAGCTATTTACGACGCGTTGATGACTTGCTAAGTCGTGTCCAGCTGCTACAACGTCAGTATGCATCCGCTAAACACCGTTTAGGCCTGTGCTGTATGTATTTGTACTATGTCTTTGGGACTTGCTAAGTCGGGACCGGTTCCTATAAGAACGGTATACACTCCGAACGACGGTGCAAGTATATAAACTACGCTCAAACTTTGCAAACTGTATTGTTTATGTCCGCATTTTGATTTGAAAAGTAGGGATTCCGTGTGTACCAATATGCGATGTATTAGTAACTTGCTAAGACAAATAAAGGTTAGACCTGTGCAAATTGTATTTGTACCGATATTCTCCGTTTAAATAGTAGTAGCTTCATGTTTAGCTATTTACGACGCGTTAGTGACTTGCTAAGTCGTGTCCAGCTGCTACAACGTCAGTATGCATCCGTTAAACACCGTTTAGGCCTGTGCTGACTGTATTTGTACTATGTCTTTGGGACTTGCTAAGTCGGGACCAGTTCCTAAAAGGACGGTATACACTCCGAACGACGGAGCAAATATTAAAACTATGCTCAAACTTTGCAAACTGTATTGTTTATGTCCGCATTTTGATTGGAAAAGTAGGGATTCCGTGTGTACCAATATGCGATGTTTTAGTAACTTGCTAAGACCAATAAAGGCTAGACCTGTGCGAATTGTATTTGTACCGATATTCTCCGTTTAAATAGTAGTAGCTTCATGTTTAGCTATTTACGACGCGTTGGCGACTTGCTAAGTCGTGTCCAGCTGCTACAACGTCAGTATGCATCCGCTAAACACCGTTTAGGCCTTTGCTGACTGAATTTGTACTATGTCTTTGAGACTTGCTAAGTCGGGACCGGTTCCTATAAGGACGGTATACACTCCGAACGACGGTGCAAGTATATAAACTACGCTCAAACTTTGCAAACTGTATTGTTTATGTCAGCATTTGGATTTGAAAAGAAGGTATTCCGTGTGTACCAATATGCGATGTTTTAGTAACTTGCTAAGACAAATAAAGGTTAGACCTGTGCAAATTGTATTTGTACCGATATTCTCCGTTTAAATAGTAGTAGCTTCATGTTTAGCTATTTACGACGCGTTGATGACTTGCTAAGTCGTGTCCAGCTGCTACAACGTCAGTATGCATCCGCTAAACACCGTTTAGGCCTGTGCTGTATGTATTTGTACTATGTCTTTGGGACTTGCTAAGTCGGGACCGGTTCCTATAAGAACGGTATACACTCCGAACGACGGTGCAAGTATATAAACGTCGCTCAAACTTTGCAAACTGTATTGTTTATGTCCGCATTTTGATTTGAAAAGTAGGTATTCCGTGGGTACCAATATGCGATGTTTTAGTCACTTGCTAAGACAAATAAAGGTTAGACCTGTGCAAATTGTATTTGTACCGATATTCTCCGTTTAAATAGTAGTAGCTTCATGTGTAGCTATTTACGACGCGTTGATGACTTGCTAAGTCGTGTCCAGCTGCTACAACGTCAGTATGCATCCGCTAAACACCGTTTAGGCCTGTGCTGTATGTATTTGTACTATGTCTTTGGGACTTGCTAAGTCGGGACCGGTTCCTATAAGAACGGTATACACTCCGAACGACGGTGCAAGTATATAAACTACGCTCAAACTTTGCAAACTGTATTGTTTATGTCCGCATTTTGATTTGAAAAGTAGGGATTCCGTGTGTACCAATATGCGATGTTTTAGTAACTTGCTAAGACAAATAAAGGTTAGACCTGTGCAAATTGTATTTGTACCGATATTCTCCGTTTAAATAGTAGTAGCTTCATGTGTAGCTATTTACGACGCGTTGGTGACTTGCTAAGTCGTGTCCAGCTGCTACAACGTCAGTATGCATCCGTAAAACACCGTTTAGGCCTGTGCTGACTGTATTTGTACTATGGCTTTGGGACTTGCTAAGTCGGGACCGGTTCCTATAAGGACGGTATACCAAACGACGTGCGAATATTAAAACCACGCTCAAACTTTGCAAACTGTATTGTTT
>NW_003303701.1:42579-46470 GCF_000142945.1 Phytophthora infestans T30-4 | reverse complement strand
ACAACGTCAGTATGCATCCGCTAACACAGTTTAGGCCTGTGCTGACTGTATTGGTACCGTAATTTCGATTGGTAAATACCAACTCCGTGTGTAACAATATAATATGTCTTTGGACATACTAAGGCGGACTCCGCTGGCTCCAAGGGCGGTGGAAACTCCGTTTAAAACCGTTTAGATCTGTGCAAGCTGTATTTGAATCGACATTTTTTATCTAGAAAGTAGTAGCATCATGTGTGGCAATGTATTATGTCTTTGGGAATTGCTACGTCGGGCCCGACTCCTACAAAAACTGTGTGCACTACCTTAAACAACGTTTACACCTGTCCAAGTTGTATTGGTACCGCAATTCTCGATTGACAAATACCACTCCGTGTACTATGTCTTTGGGACTTGCTACGTCGGGGCCGGTTCCTATAAGGACGGTATACACTCCAAACGACAGTGCAAAAATTAAAACTACGCTCAAACTTTGCAAACTGTATTGTTTATGTCTGCATTTTGATTTGAAAAGTAGGTATTCCGTGTGTACCAATATGCGATGTTTTAGTAACTTGCTAAGACCAATAAAGGTTAGACCTGTGCAAATTGTATTTGTACCGATCTTCTCCGTTTTAAATAGTAGTAGCTTCATGTGTAGCTATTTACGACGCGTTGGTGACTTGCTAAAGTCGTGTCCAGCTGCTACAACGTCAGTATGCATCCGCTAAACACCGTTTAGGCCTGTGCTGACTGTATTTGTACTATGTCTTTGGGACTTGCTAAGTCGGGACCAGTTCCTATAAGGACGGTATACACTCCGAACGACGGAGCAAATATTAAAACTATGCTCAAACTTTGCAAACTGTATTGTTTATGTCCGCATTTTGATTTGAAAAGTAGGTATTCCGTGTGTACCAATATGCGATGTTTTAGTAACTTGCTAAGACCAATAAAGGTTAGACCTGTGCAAATTGTATTTGTACCGATATTCTCCGTTTAAATAGTAGTAGCTTCATGTTTAGCTATTTACGACGCGTTAGTGACTTGCTAAGTCGTGTCCAGCTGCTACAACGTCAGTATGCATCCGCTAAACACCGTTTAGGCCTTTGCTGACTGTATTTGTACTATGTCTTTGGGACTTGCTAAGTCGGGACCGGTTCCTATAAGAACGGTATACACTCCGAACGACGGTGCAAGTATATAAACTACGCTCAAACTTTGCAAACTGTATTGTTTATGTCAGCATTTGGATTTGAAAAGAAGGTATTCCGTGTGTACCAATATGCGATGTTTTAGTAACTTGCTAAGACCAATAAAGGTTAGACCTGTGCGAATTGTATTTGTACCGATATTCTCCGTTTAAATAGTAGTAGCTTCATGTTTAGCTATTTACGACGCGTTGGCGACTTGCTAAGTCGTGTCCAGCTGCTACAACGTCAGTATGCATCCGCTAAACACCGTTTAGGCCTGTGCTGACTGAATTTGTACTATGTCTTTGAGACTTGCTACGTCGGGACCAGTTCCTATATAGACGGTATACACTCCAAACGACGGTGCGAATATTAAAACCACGCTCAAACTTTGCAAACTGTATTGTTTATGTCAACATTTTGATATGAAAAGTAGGTATTCCGTGTGTACCAATATGCGATGTTTTAGTAACTTGCTAAGACAAATAAAGGTTAGACCTGTGCCAATTGTATTTGTACCGATATTCTCCCGTTTAAATAGTAGTAGCCTTCATGTTTAGCCTAATTTACCCACGCCGTTTAGTGAACTTGCTAAATCGTGTGCCAGCTGGCTACACACGCTCAGTATGTCATTCGCTAAACACCGTTTAGGCCTGTGCTGACTGAATTTGTACTATGTCTTTGAGACTTGCTACGTCGGGACCAGTTCCTATATAGACGGTATACACTCCAAACGACGGTGCGAATATTAAAACCACGCTCAAACTTTGCAAACTGTATTGTTTATGTCAACGTTTTGATTTGAAAAGTAGGTATTCCGTGGGTACCAATATGCGATGTTTTAGTCACTTGCTAAGACAAATAAAGGTTAGACCTGTGCAAATTGTATTTGTACCGATATTCTCCGTTTAAATAATAATAGCTTCATGTGTAGCTATTTACGACGCGTTGGTGACTTGCTTAGTCGTGTCCAGCTGCTACAACGTCAGTATGCATCCCGTTAAACACAGTTTAGGCCTGTGCTGACTGAATTTGTACTATGTCTTTGAGACTTGCTAAGTCGGGACCAGTTCCTAAAAGGACGGTATACACTCCGAACGACGGTGCAAATATTAAAACTACGCTCAAACTTTGCAAACTGTATTGTTTTTGTCCGCATTTTGATTTGAAAAGTAGGTATTCCGTGTGTACCAATATGCGATGTTTTAGTAACTTGCTAAGACAAATAAAGGTTAGACCTGTGCAAATTGTATTTGTACCGATATTCTCCGTTTAAATAGTAGTAGCTTCATGTTTAGCTATTTACGACGCGTTAGTGACTTGCTAAGTCGTGTCCAGCTGCTACAACGTCAGTATGCATCCGCTAAACACCGTTTAGGCCTGTGCTGACTGAATTTGTACTATGTCTTTGAGACTTGCTACGTCGGGACCAGTTCCTATATAGACGGTATACACTCCAAACGACGGTGCGAATATTAAAACCACGCTCAAACTTTGCAAACTGTATTGTTTATGTCAACATTTTGATATGAAAAGTAGGTATAACCGTGTGTACCAATATGCGATGTTTTAGTAACTTGCTAAGACAAATAAAGGTTAGACCTGTGCAAATTGTATTTGTACCGATATTCTCCGTTTAAATAGTAGTAGCTTCCATGTGTAGCTATTTACGACGCGTTGGTGACTTGCTTAGTTCGTGTCCAGCTGCTACAACGTCAGTATGCATCCGTTAAACACAGTTTAGGCCTGTGCTGACTGAATTTGTACTATGTCTTTGAGACTTGCTAAGTCGGGACCAATTCCTAAAAGGACGGTATACACTCCGAACGACGGTGCACATACTAAAACCACGCTCAAACTTTGCAAACTGTATTGTTTATGTCAACATTTTGATTTGAAAAGTAGAAATTCCGTGTGTACCAATATGC
The DNA here is from genome assembly GCF_000142945.1 of Phytophthora infestans T30-4. NCBI lineage: Eukaryota > Oomycota > Peronosporomycetes > Peronosporales > Peronosporaceae > Phytophthora > Phytophthora infestans. Next base: position 43,373 of record NW_003303701.1, on the reverse strand, counting down.
GATGTTTTAGTAACTTGCTAAGACAAATAAAGGTTAGACCTGTGCAAATTGTATTTGTACCGATATTCTCCGTTTAAATAGTAGTAGCTTCATGTGTAGCTATTTACGACGAGTTAGGTGACTTGCTAAGTCGTTTTCAGCTGCTACAACGTCAGTATGCATCCGTTAAACAGAGTTTAGGCCTGTGTTTTAACGGATGCATACTGACATTTGTGCTGACTGTATTGGTACCGTAATTTCGATTGGTAAATACCAGCTCCGTGTGTAACAATATACCTTGTCTTTGGACATACTAAGGCGGACTCCTTTGGCGCCAAGGTCGGTGGAAACTCCGTTTAAAACCGTTTAGATCTGTGCAAGCTGTATTTGAATCGACATTTTTTTATCTAGAAATTAGTAGCATCATGCGCAGCAATGTATTATGTCTTTTCGGAATTTCTACGTCGGGTCAGACTCCTACAAATACAGTGTGCATTACACTAAACAACGTTTACACCTCTCCAAGTTGTACTGGTACCGCAATTTTCAATTGACAAATACCACTCCGTGTACTACGTCTTTGGGACTTGCGAAGTCGGGACCGGTTCGTATAAGGACGGTATACACTCCGAACGACGGTGCAGGTATTAAAACCACGCTCAAACTTTGCAAACTGTATTGTTTATGTCAACATTTTGGATTTGAAAAGTAGGGATTCCGTGTGTACCAATATGCGATGTTTTAGTAACTTGCTAAGACAAATAAAGGTTAGACCTGTGCAAATTGTATTTGTACCGATATTCTCCGTTTAAGAA
>NW_003303701.1:38226-42479 GCF_000142945.1 Phytophthora infestans T30-4 | reverse complement strand
ATACAACTCCGTGTACTATGTCTTTGGGACTTGCTACGTCGGGGCCGTGATCCTATAAGGACGCTATACACTCCAAACGACGGTGCAAAAATTAAAACTACGCTCAAACTTTGCAAACTGGATTGTTTATGTCTGCATTTTGATTTGAAAAGTAGGTATTCCGTGTGTACCAATATGCGATGTTTTAGTAACTTGCTAAGACCAATAAAGGTTAGACCTGTGCAAATTGTATTTGTACCGATATTCTCCGTTTAAATAGTAGTAGCTTCATGTGTAGCTATTTACGACGCGTTGGAGATTTGCTAAGTCGTGTCCAGCTGCTACAACGTCAGTATGCATCCGCTAAACACAGTTTAGGCCTGTGCTGACTGTATTGGTACCGTAATTTCGATTGGTGAATACCAACTCCGTGTGTAACAATATAATATGTCTTTGGACATACTAAGGCGGACTCCGCTGGCTCCAAGGGCGGTGGAAACTCCGTTTAAAACCGTTTAGATCTGTGCAAGCTGTATTTGAATCGACATTTTTATCTAGAAAGTAGTAGCATCATGTGTGGCAATGTATTATGTCTTTGAGAATTGCTACGTCGGGCCCGACTCCTACAAAAACTGTGTGCACTACCTTAAACAACGTTTACACCTGTCCAAGTTGTATTGGTACCGCAATTCTCGATTGACAAATACCACTCCGTGTACTATGTCTTTGGGACTTGCTACGTCGGGGCCGGTTCCTATAAGGACGGTATACACTCCGAGCGACGGTGCAAATATTAAAACTACGCTCAAACTTTGCAAACTGTATTGTTTATGTCCGCATTTTGATTTGAAAAGTAGGTATTCCGTGTGTACCAATATGCGATGTTTTAGTAACTTGCTAAGACCAATAAAGGTTAGACCTGTGCAAATTGTATTTGTACCGATATTCTCCGTTTAAATAGTAGTAGCTTCATGTGTAGCTATTTACGACGCGTTAGTGACTTTGCTAAGTCGTGTCCAGCTGGTACAACGTCAGTATGCATCCGCTAATCACAGTTTAGGCCTGTGCTGACTGTATTGGTACCGTAATTTCGATTGGTAAATACCAACTCCGTGTGTAACAATATAATATGTCTTTGGACATACTAAGGCGGACTCCGCTGGCTCCAAGTGCGGTGGAAACTCCGTTTAAAACCGTTTAGATCTGTGCAAGCTGTATTTGAATCGACATTTTTATCTAGAAAGTAGTAGCATCATGTGTAGCAATGTATTATGTCTTTGGGAATGGCTACGACTCCCACAAAAACTGTGTGCACTACCTTAAACAACGTTTACACCTGTCCAAGTTGTATTGGTACCGCAATTCTCGATTGACAAAAACCACTCCGTGTACTATGTCTTTGGGACTTGCTACGTCGGGGCCGGATCCTATAAGGACGCTATACACTCCAAACGACGGTGCAAAAATTAAAACTACGCTCAAACTTTGCAAACTGTATTGTTTATGTCTGCATTTTGATTTGAAAAGTAGGTATTCCGTGTGTACCAATATGCGATGTTTTAGTAACTTGCTAAGACAAATAAAGGTTAGACCTGTGCAAATTGTATTTGTACCGATATTCTCCGTTTAAATAGTAGTAGCTTCATGTTTAGCTATTTACGACGCGTTAGTGACTTGCTAAGTCGTGTCCAGCTGCTACAACGTCAGTATGCATCCGCTAAACACCGTTTAGGCCTGTGCTGACTGAATTTGTACTATGTCTTTGAGACTTGCTACGTCGGGACCAGTTCCTATATAGACGGTATACACTCCAAACGACGGTGCGAATATTAAAACCACGCTCAAACTTTGCAAACTGTATTGTTTATGTCAACATTTTGATATGAAAAGTAGGTATTCCGTGTGTACCAATATGCGATGTTTTAGTAACTTGCTAAGACAAATAAAGGTTAGACCTGTGCAAATTGTATTTGTACCGATATTCTCCGTATAAATAGTAGAAGCTTCATGTTTAGCTATTTACGACGCGTTAGTGACTTGCTAAGTCGTGTCCAGCTGCTACAACGTCAGTATGCATCCGCTAAACACCGTTTAGGCCTGTGCTGACTGAATTTGTACTATGTCTTTGAGACTTGCTACGTCGGGACCAGTTCCTATATAGACGGTATACACTCCAAACGACGGTGCGAATATTAAAACCACGCTCAAACTTTGCAAACTGTATTGTTTATGTCAACGTTTTGATTTGAAAAGTAGGTATTCCGTGGGTACCAATATGCGATGTTTTAGTCACTTGCTAAGACAAATAAAGGTTAGACCTGTGCAAATTGTATTTGTACCGATATTCTCCGTTTAAATAGTAGTAGCTTCATGTGTAGCTATTTACGACGCGTTGACGACTTGCTAAGTCGTGTCCAGCTGCTAAAACGTCAGTACGCATCCGTTAAACAGAGTTTAGGCCTGTGTTTAACGGATGCATACTGACATTGTGCTGACTGTATTGGTGTGTGTAACAATATACCTTGTCTTTGGACATACTAAGGCGGACTCCTCTGGCGCCAAGGTCGGTGGAAACTCCGTTTAAAACCGTTTAGATCTGTGCAAGCTGTATTTGAATCGACATTTTTTTATCTAGAAAGTAGTAGCATCATGTGTGGCAATGTATTATGTCTTTGGGAATTGCTACGTCGGGCCCGACTCCTACAAAAACTGTGTGCACTACCTTAAACAACGTTTACACCTGTCCAAGTTGTATTGGTACCGCAATTCTCGATTGACAAAAACCACTCCGTGTACTATGTCTCTGGGACTTGCTACGTCGGAGCCGGATCCTATAAGGACGGTATACACTCCGAACGACGGTGCAAGTATTAAAACCACGCTCAAACTTTGCAAACTGTATTGTTTATGTCCGCATTTTGATTTGAAAAGTAGGGATTCCGTGTGTACCAATATGCGATGTTTTAGTAACTTGCTAAGACAAATAAAGGTTAGACCTGTGCAAATTGTATTTGTACCGATATTCTCCGTTTAAATAGTAGTAGCTTCATGTTTAGCTATTTACGACGCGTTAGTGACTTGCTAAGTCGTGTCCAGCTGCTACAACGTCAGTATGCATCCGTTAAACACAGTTTAGGCCTGTGCTGACTGAATTTGTACTATGTCTTTGAGACTTGCTAAGTCGGGACCAGTTCCTATAAGGACGGTATACACTCCAAACGACGGTGCAAGTATTTAAACTACGCTCAAATTTTGCAAACTGTATTGTTTATGTCCGCATTTTGATTTGAAAAGAAGGTATTCCGTGTGTACCAATATGCGATGTTTTAGTCACTTGCTAAGACAAATAAAGGCTAGACCTGTGCGAATTGTATTTGTACCGATATTCTCCGTTTACATAGTAGTAGCTTCATGTGTAGCTATTTACGACGCGTTGGCGACTTGCTAAGTCGTGTCCAGCTGCTACAACGTCAGTATGCATCCGCTAAACACCGTTTAGGCCTGTGCTGAATGTATTTGTACTATGTCTTTGGGACTTGCTAAGTCGGGACCGGTTCCTATAAGGACGGTATACACTCCAAACGACGGTGCAAATATTAAAACTACGCTCAAACTTTGCAAACTGTATTGTTTATGTCAGCATTTTGATTTGAAAAGAAGGTATTCCGTGTGTACCAATATGCGATGTTTTAGTAACTTGCTAAGACAAATAAAGGTTAGACCTGTCCAAATTGTATTTGTACCGATATTCTCCGTTTAAATAGTAGTAGCTTCATGTGTAGCTATTTACGACGCGTTGGTGACTTGCTTAGTCGTGTCCAGCTGCTACAACGTCAGTATGCATCCGTTAAACACCGGTTAGGCCTGTGCTGACTGTATTTGTACTATGTCTTTGGGACCTGCTAAGTCGGGACCGGTTCCTATAAGGACGGTATACACTCCAAACGACGGTGCAAATATTAAAACTACGCTCAAACTTTGCAAACTGTATTGTTTTTGTCCGCATTTTGATTTGAAAGATAGGTATTCCGTGTGTACCAATATGCGATGTTTTAGTAACTTGCTAAGACAAATAAAGGTTAGACCTGTCCAAATTGTATTTGTACCGATATTCTCCGTTTAATTAGTAGTAGCTTCATGTGTAGCTATTTACGACGCGTTGGTGACTTGCTTAGTCGTGTCCAGCTGCTACAACGTCAGTATGCATCCGCTAAACACCGTTTAGGCCTGTGCTGACGTGAATTTGTACTATGTCTTGAGACTTGCTAAGTCGG
>NW_003303701.1:35708-37946 GCF_000142945.1 Phytophthora infestans T30-4 | reverse complement strand
AAAACTGTGTGCACTACCTTAACAACGTTTACACCTGTCCAAGTTGTATTGGTACCGCAATTCTCGATTGACAAAAACCACTCCGTGTACTATGTCTTTGGGACTTGCTACGTCGGAGCCGGATCCTATAAGGACGGTATACACTCCGAACGACGGTGCAAGTATTAAAACCACGCTCAAACTTTGCAAACTGGATTGTTTATGTCAACGTTTTGATTTGAAAAGTAGGTATTCCGTGTGTACCAATATGCGATGTTTTAGTAACTTGCTAAGACCAATAAAGGTTAGACCTGTGCAAATTGTATTTGTACCGATATTCTCCGTTTAAATAGTAGTAGCTTCATGTGTAGCTATTTACGACGCGTTGGCGACTTGATAAGTCGTGTCCAGCTGCTACAACGTCAGTATGCATCCGTTAAACACCGGTTAGGCCTGTGCTGACTGTATTTGTACTATGTCTTTGAGACCTGCTAAGTCGGGACCGGTTCCTATAAGGACGGTATACACTCCAAACGACGGTGCAAATATTAAAACTACGCTCAAACTTTGCAAACTGTATTGTTTATGTCAACATTTTGATTTTGAAAAGAAGGTATTCCGTGTGTACCAATATGCGATGTTTTAGTAACTTGCTAAGACAAATAAAGGTTAGACCTGTGCAAATTGTATTTGTACCGATATTCTCCGTTTAAATAGTAGTAGCTTCATGTGTAGCTATTTACGACGAGTTGGTGACTTGCTAAGTCGTTTTCAGCTGCTACAACGTCAGTATGCATCCGTTAAACAGAGTTTAGGCCTGTGTTTAACGGATGCATACTGACATTGTGCTGACTGTATTGGTACCGTAATTTCGATTGGTAAATACCAGCTCCGTGTGTAACAATATACCTTGTCTTTGGACATACTAAGGCGGACTCCTTTGGCGCCAAGGTCGGTGGAAACTCCGTTTAAAACCGTTTAGATCTGTGCAAGCTGTATTTGAATCGACATTTTTTTATCTAGAAATTAGTAGCATCATGCGCAGCAATGTATTATGTCTTTTCGGAATTTCTACGTCGGGTCAGACTCCTACAAATACAGTGTGCATTACACTAAACAACGTTTACACCTCTCCAAGTTGTACTGGTACCGCAATTTTCAATTGACAAATACCACTCCGTGTACTATGTCTTTGGGACTTGCGAAGTCGGGACCGGTTCGTATAAGGACGGTATACACTCCGAACGACGGTGCAAGTATATAAACTACGCTCAAACTTTGCAAACTGTATTGTTTATGTCAACATTTTGATTTGAAAAGTAGGTATTCCGTGTGTACCAATATGCGATGTTTTAGTAACTTGCTAAGACAAATAAAGGTTAGACCTGTGCAAATTGTATTTGTACCGATATTCTCCGTTTAAATAGTAGTAGCTTCATGTTTAGCTATTTACGACGCGTTGGTGACTTGCTAAGTCGTGTCCAGCTGCTACAACGTCAGTATGCATCCGTTAAACACAGTTTAGGCCTGTGCTGACTGAATTTGTACTATGTCTTTGAGACTTGCTAAGTCGGGACCAGTTCCTAAAAGGACGGTATACACTCCGAACGACGGTGCAAATATTAAAACTACGCTCAAACTTTGCAAACTGTATTGTTTTTGTCAGCATTTTGATTTGAAAAGTAGGTATTCCATGTGTACCAATATGCGATGTTTTAGTAACTTGCTAAGACCAATAAAGGTTAGACCTGTGCAAATTGTATTTGTACCGATATTCTCCGTTTAAATAGTAGTAGCTTCATGTGTAGCTATTTACGACGCGTTGGCGACTTGCTAAGTCGTATCCAGCTGCTACAACGTCAGTATGCATCCGCTAAACACCGTTTAGGCCTGTGCTGAATGTATTTGTACTATGTCTTTGGGACTTGCTAAGTCGGGACCGGTTCCTATAAGGACGGTATACACTCCGAACGACGGTGCAAGTTTATAAACTACGCTCAAACTTTGCAAACTGGATTGTTGATGTCAGCATTTTGATTTGAAAAGAAGGTATTCCGTGTGTACCAATATGCGATGTTTTAGTCACTTGCTAAGACAAATAAAGGTTAGACCTGTGCAAAATTGTATTTGTACCGATATTCTCCGTTTAAATAGTAGTAGCTTCATGTGTAGCTATTTACGACGCGCTGGCGACTTGATTAGTCGTGTCCAGCTGCTAAAAAGGTCAGTACGCATCCCGGTAAACAGAGTTTAGGCCTG
>NW_003303701.1:24010-24831 GCF_000142945.1 Phytophthora infestans T30-4 | reverse complement strand
GATCCGGCTGATTCCACACACAAAAAACTCTTATTCCATACAAGGAACTAAACGATTGAAGAGGCTCAGTTTTTGGATCCGATTCCTCGGCGCTTACCAAACCAACAGCATGGCCAGAGATGAAACGCGTAGGCTATCTAAGTGGTTGAGGTGTTGGGTGGTAGACATATGAAGCTACCCTTCCACATGAGTCGTGTCCTTTTCTTTTTTCTTAGAAATCATTTTTTCCTGTTTGCTCCCAAAATTCTCAGCGTATGTAAAAATACTTTCGGGACTTGAGTATTTAATGGGAAGCGACGCGCTGCAATGCGGTCGTTACGTGTGCATCCTTGGCACGGGGTTTCTCTTCTTGACCAGTCGCATCAGTCCTGGAAGCGCAGCGTGCAGTAGATAAGCTCTCCACTCTCAACGCCTAATTCGTCGATTTATTATACCAAGTCGTCCGCCCCATGATCAGTGCTCTGTTCCTCATCAGCCAGAAGGGTGAGGTAGTGCTCAATCGTTTTTACCGTGACGACGTGAGCCGACGCGCGGCCGACAATTTCCGACTGCAGGTGATCGCTGCCAAAGAGACGGGTACGCTCCCGCCTGTCAAGGTCATCGATGGGTGCTCGTTCCTGTACACCCGCCACGAGAACTTGTACCTGGTGGCTGTCTCTCGCGCCAACATCAACGCCGCCTTGGGTCTTCCAGTTCTTTTACCAGCTCAACATCATCTTCCAAGAATATTTCGGCAAAAAATACAATGAAAGAGACCATCCGAGACAACTTCACGCTTGTGTACGAGCTGCTGGACGAGACCATGGACCACGGTTACCCTC
>NW_003303701.1:23039-23910 GCF_000142945.1 Phytophthora infestans T30-4 | reverse complement strand
GCTGTTGATCAGCCATCTGTGGATCCACCACTTGCTGTCGTTCAGCCTCCCGTGGCTCTACCACCTGCTGCCCTGCGGCTGTCCGTGGCCCAGCCACCGTTGGTGCCAACGCCTCCGCGCTCACCTGAGCAGGGTCTTGGTATGGCTTAAGCAAGCCGACATAGAAGACCGGATGCGTGCGCATCTTCTTCGGAAGGTTGAGCGTATACGCTAGGCCCTTCCTGGCCACGACCTTGAACGGTCCTATGAACCGAGGTCTTAACTTCGTCTTGAAGACTGCAGACACTGCATGAGTAGGTAGGTTTTTAGCGTTTAATAAAACTTGGTCACCGACCTCAAACCTCTCAACATTGCTTCTGCCCTTGGCATCTGCATGTTCCTTCTGCGTGTCTTGGCTTTCAGCCATAGCGTCGCGTACTTGACGCATTACGCTCAGTCTCAAAGAGACAAAGTCATCGACTTGCTTGCGAACCGCAACAGGGCTGACATCAGCTAGCCGCTCGGCTATTCCTCCCCCACCAAGCCCTGAGCCACTGCGTGGCGGCGTCAGTGGGACGCGAGGGGTTAACCAAGCCCGTTCACATAGAACGGAGTGTAGCCTGTCGAGGCGTGCACTGCATTATTTAATGCGAACTCAACGAGTGGGAGCATCTGGCTCCAGCGTTTTGGCGCCTCAGCGCATACGCTTCCGGAGGGTATCCTCCACAACGCGATTTCACGCGTTCGGTTTGACCATCGGTCTGCGGATGGTTCCGCTGTGGACATGTCCAAACGAGTGCCGAGCACTCTGAAAAGGGACGTCCAAGAACTTCGCGGTGAAGCGCGGGTCTCGATCCGAGACAATTGCTTCAGGTAAGCCATGTTGGCGAAA
>NW_003303701.1:18794-21135 GCF_000142945.1 Phytophthora infestans T30-4 | reverse complement strand
CTGAGCTGAAGGGCGTTGCCCTTAAGCTTGTCCATTCAAGGACATTAGTTCATGGAACGAGAGGGCTGTGCCCTGGCGGGTTCGAACCACCGACCTGTGGCTTCCAAAGCCAACGCTCGACCACTGAGCTAAAAGCGGATTGCTCTTAAGCTTGTCCAAGCGTGAACAATCGTTCATGGAACGACAGGGCTGTGCCCTGGTGGGCTCGATCCACCGACCTGTGGCTCTCAAAGCCAGCGCTCAACCATTGAGCTAAAAGGGTGTTGCCCTTAAGCTTGTCCAAGCGTGAACAATCGTTCATGGAACGAGAGGGCTGTGCCCTAGTGGGTTTGAACCACGGACCTATCGCTTGTGAAGCGAGTGTTCAACCGCTGAGCTGTTGTCGACGACTCGAATGAGTCAAGAGCATTGCTCTAAGCGGTTTGCAGCTCTTGGAGTAGGCGCGGAGCGCGAGCGTAGGTCTGAGACCGCTTGAGAGCAAGATGCGCGCTGCGCTTGGAGCATTGGGCCGTGGGCCGACGACGAGAAGTTGGGCATCAACGATGCGTAGGCGTTTGTGAGCTCACGGAGCTGTACAACGCTGGTGTGAGGTGTAGTAACCTCCGCCGTCTTAACAAGACGTGACCTCGCTGAGGAGAGTTTCGAGAACGGAATGTTCTCATCTTAGTGGGGGAGAGTGTAACGGGGTTACATGGTGGTGGAGCACACAGGGGTACGAAGTACCCGGAGAGTTAACAAACTCTCAGTACATAAGTTGCAGAGCTAACAAGGGTCTCTCAGTACGTGGCTGAAAGCCACACGTTATGCATTTGATTAGCTTTAACTATGCTAGATAGTTAAAGAGATACATTTACCCGTAGGCGGCTTGGCCGCAATAATAGTAAATAAAACACTTCTGGTTTTGAAGCATAAAAGTTAAGGTGTTAACTTTGAGCCCTGGTATTGGGCTGTAAGTGTCCTTTGGATAAGGAACTTAGTATTAGTGACTCTTTGAGTCGAACGTCTTCCTCTGACGCTAAAGCTACGGCAGCCCCGCTGCATTGTAGATATGGGGTATTAACTGAGCGGTATAAACAATGATGTAAAACAAAAGAATAGCGAAAAAGAAACAGTATAAATTGAAGTTGGATTTTGGCCAAAAAAAGCACCCCCGCGTTAATTGCGGGTTAATTTGAGGCCACCCTAAAACACCCCGGGTAAAAATTTTTAGTTCATTAACAATTTAGGGTTTAAGGGTTTAGGGTTAAGGGTTCCCTAGGGTTTCAGGGTTTGAGGAGTTTAGGGGTTTAGGGTTTAGGAGGTTTAGGGGTTTTAGGGTTTTAGGGTTTAGGGTTTAGGGTTTAGGGTTTAGGGTTTAGGGTTTAGGGTTTAGGGTTTAGGGTTTAGGGTTTTAGGGTTTAGGGTTTAGGGCTTAGGGTTTAGGGTTTAGGGTGTTTAGGGTTTAGGGTTTTAGGGTTTAGGGTTTTAGGGTTTAGGGTTTAGGGTTTAGGGTTTAGGGTTTAGGGTTTTAGGGTTTAGGGTTTTAGGGTTTTAGGGTTTAGGCGTTTAGGGTTCAGGGTTTAGGGTTTAGGGTTTAGGGTTTAGGGTTTTAGGGTCTCTAGGGTTTAGGGTTTAGGGTTTAGAGTTTAGGCGCTTAGGGTCTTAGCGGTTTAGGGTTTAGGGTTTAGGGTTTAGGGTTTAGGGTTTAGGGTTTAGGGTTTAGGGTTTAAGCTTTTAGGGTTTAGGGTTTAGGGTTTAGGTTTAGGGTTTTAGGGTTTAGGGTTTAGGGTTTAGGGTTTAGGGTTTAGGGTTTAGGGTTTAGGGTTTAGGGTTTAGGGTTTAGGGTTTAGGGTTTAGGGTTTAGGGTTTAGGGTTTAGGGTTTAGGGTTTTAGGGTTTAGGGTTTAGGGTTTAGGGTTTAGGGTTTAGGGTTTAGGGTTTAGGGTTTAGGGTTTACGGTTTAGGGTTTTAGGGTTTAGGGTTTAGGGTTTAGGGTTTAGGGTTTAGGGTTTAGGGTTTAGGGTTTAGGGTTTAGGGTTTAGGGTTTAGGGTTTACGGTTCTAGGGTTTAGGGTTTAGGCTTTCCCCCCCAGGGTTTAGGGTTTAGGGTTTAGGGTTCAGGGTTTAAGGTTTTAGGGTTTAGGGTTTAGGGTTTAGGGTTTAGGGTTTAGGGTTTCGGGCTTAGGGTTTAGGGTTTAGGGTTTAGGGTTTAGGGTTTAGGGTTTAGGGTTTAGGGTTTAGGGTTTAGGGTTTAGGGTTTAGGGTTTAGGGTTTAGGGTTTAGGGTTTAGGGCTTAGGGTTTAGGGTTTAGGGTTTAGGGTTTTAGGCCCCCCCGAAAATGGGGTTTAGGGTTTAGGGTTTAGG
>NW_003303701.1:4533-18694 GCF_000142945.1 Phytophthora infestans T30-4 | reverse complement strand
TCGCACCGCTTACACGCCGCCTCCGATGCCGCCTCCGATGCCGCCGTTCACTCCGCCGGCAACACCGCCTTGGGCTCCACCAAACACGCCTCCTCCGATGCCGCCGTTGGAACCACAGCCCACGCCTCCAGACGCGCCTCCGCTAGCACCATCGTGAACTCCACCGCTTGCACCGACAGACACGCCGCCTCCGATGCCGCCGCTGACTCCGCCGCCGACTCCTACAATGGGCTCCACCAGACACGCCTCCTCCGATGCCGCCGTTGGCACCACCGCCCACGCCCCCAGACACGCCTCCGCTAGCACCACCGCGAACGCCACCGCTTGCACCGCCAGACACGCCGCCTCCGATGCCGCCGCTCACTCCGCCGCCAACACCGCCTTGGGCTCCACCAAACACGCCTCCTCCGATGCCGCCGTTGGCACCACCGCCCACGCCTCCAGACACGCCTCCGCTAGCACCACCGCGAACGCCACCGCTTGCACCGCCAGACACGCCGCCTCCGATGCCGCCTCCGATGCCGCCGCTCACTCCGCCGCCAACACCGCCTTGGGCTCCACCAAACACGCCTCCTCCGATGCCGCCGTTGGCACCACCGCCCACGCCTCCAGACACGCCTCCGCTAGCACCACCGCGAACGCCACCGCTTGCACCGCCAGACACGCCGCCTCCGATGCCGCCTCCGATGCCGCCGCTCACTCCGCCGCCAACACCGCCTTGGGCTCCACCAAACACGCCTCCTCCGATGCCGCCGTTGGCACCACCGCCCACGCCCCCAGACACGCCTCCGCTAGCACCATTGCGAACGCCACCGTTTGCAGAACCGTGGCCTTGAGCAGATCCGGAGATCCCGCCATTACCTTTGCCGTTGGCACCGGACTGTACACCACCGTCTGTGCCGCCAGATTCGCCACCCGACCCTCCGCTGTTGGCCGATCCCTTATCGTGCGAGTTATTTTGGTCGGCGTTATCTCCCTTTCCTTGATCGACATCTCTCGCTGTAGTAGGCGCGGGAGTGACAGGCTGGGGCGAAAGTGTCGTCGGTGCAGGAGTGACAGCCGGAGTCGTAGAGGGGGTAGTTTTTTCAGGGCATGGGGTCAGGACAACATTGGCTGGTTTGGTCGAGGGTGCTCCAGACGTCTTCGTGTAGGTGTCAGCGTTCGAGATGTTTTGCTGGGCCTGTTGAGCGATGTTACCTGCTTCCGCGAGCGATCCCATTGCGGTCGCAATCACAGCAAGGTGGGCAATAATCTTGGTAAGGTTCATCCTGGACAAAGAGACTGGGGAACTGGACAAAGAAGACTTGACTTGGACTGAAGAAAAACGTTGAAGGAGAACTACCTCGCTGGAGTAGTTACTGCTAAGCAAATTTGAAAATGAGCACAGTCTGCGGCGATGATTTTCGGTGCGCAACTAAAGCCTCGATTCCCAGTCCAAGTTCGTCTCACCTGCGTTACCACCCGGTTTGCATTCTCTACCATAAGCACGGTAGCGTCTTGTAAGAGTGCGGACCCGTTCTTGGCCCGTGACTGACAGCGTTAGGGACTGATTACCAGTTGGGAGATGTGCGAGGAATAGAGTTCTAGCTCAAATGGCAAACAATGTGGTCGTCTGCATTGCGTGCCACATTCGAACATTTTTAGTGTAGGAAATCCGGACACCGTATGGCATTCAGTCAGCCGACGCGACTAGCAAAGTGGCAGGTTGACCACTCATGCGTAGAGGATAAGACCATCAGCTGGCACAAACCGGACAAGTCACCCAATATGGCTGCTTTAAAAACTTGAACATTTATTTCGCTTCACAGATATTCACAAGGGTTAAAGGGTTAATACGGTAGGTGTAAGTCTACACACCAACAGCTACCACCTATTTCATTGTAAGCATGTCAATCCACACGTCTTACATATACTCATTTTCGGGCCTTCATTATCATTATTTTATAAAGAATGTCAGCAATTGCTCTCAAATTTTTTAATTTTCGATGCATCTTGCCCTTCAAGATGAAGGCTAGATAATATCGATTTTTTTGGCACTAACTCTGAAGATTATCATTATAAATTCAAAATTATTTTTGAGTTTATGTCGGTCGCCAGCCCCCCCCCCCCGCCCAGTAGCAGCACTGCATACGAGATTTCCTGCAAAGGCAAATCCGTCGGCGGAGACCCATTAGCATGAAACTAGCCAATTTTGGCATCCTTTATTTCATTTAATTTGATAAATTGAGGTTGTGCATTATGTGGACTACCAAGCCGCACTGTTAATCAAGTGTCCACCTCTTCCTGCAGTCCTCCCAGCCATAGCATAGCATCCTAGTTCTCCATTTTACTTCTATAGGAGTAGTCAGGGCTAATCTTGCTTAAACAACTCTGTTGGGCTGCAATGGAGCTCAAAGGAATAAAAAAAGCTGAGTGCTTTTAATTAGTTTTTTCTAGCATTGCTTTGTAAAACACAGTGAAATCCAAACGTTGTTGCCTGGTACAAAAAATAAAAATTTAATGCACCGTCTGTGAACCTGTTCGAGCAGACCTCACTTGTTCGGGAAACTAAGAGGAGATGACAGCGAGCATGAAGAAAGCAAAGAAGCGTTGTCGCCCGATAAACCATAAGCGCTTGCATACTGCTCTATTAATAATTTCATTGTAGACGTCTACTTTTTTGTAAGCTTCCCCATTTTTGGAGCAACGCAAAAGCATCGTATAGCTTCAGAAACTACACTTCTCTATTGCTGTATTGGCTAGTCCTGCTGGACTATTTCGTTTGGTTCTACGTTGTGCGCCATATCCATACAGACTTTCGAGTAGCTTGTTTTCAAGCCAAGAACCTTAAACAAGTGATGTCGCCTTCACCCTTTCTCCTTTTGGTTCGTCTCGACATGTGGCTCACCTTTAAGCGCTATTAATCGGAGGCGGAGCGGTCGCGTAAGGATAGCCACCATTGTTAGGCCTGCCGTAATAAATTGGCCCATTGGCGGGGGTTGGAGTTACTGGTATCGGCACGTCTTCGCTCGGTTTGCTGCCTTCATGAATGTCCGGGGCAGGCGTGGGGTAAGGATATCCACCGTTGTTAGGACGTCCGTAGTAGATTGGCCCACTTGGCGGAGCAGGCGCCTCGGTCTTGTTCTCACATGGCTTTGTTGCCTGCGGCGTGGCGGTGGGGTACGGATAGCCACCGTTATTGGGCCTTCCGTTGTAGGTTGGTACGCTGGCAGGGGCGGGAGCTACATCAGAAGCTGCAGCAGGGTAGGCCAACAGGGCTACAGCTACCAGGGAGAGGAACGTGACGGACTTCATCTTGGGCGCGGGCCTTGTTGTGGAGTGACAAAGGCTGCTTGTCCTAAGTCACGAACAGCACAACACAACAGAGCCAGCTCATGCTCGAGGTTTGAGATGGGCTCTTGAATCAAGACTCTTAAGTCTTGATTAGACACAGTCTAATCAAGAGCACAATCTGTGGTGATTTCCATCGGTCTTTCGCCAAATGATGACACTTCAGATGAATCTGTCTATTATTAAAAACAAGAGAATTGGGTTATGATTTACCGGTATCAATATCATCTAAATTCGGTGCTGTGAATAATAATTATTTCGTCATTCTGACTTTGAAAAAATATTATTGATATTATTTAGTATTTCTAAGATTTTTTAAAAACGTTTCAATTGGATTTTTTAGTGCAAATATTTCAATTGATTTTAATAGAAAGCGATGTCAGCTCTCAGCGAAAACTGAGAAAAAGGTTGTGAGAGGAACTGACCACTTATCGCAGAAATTTCACTACTGATCAGTCATAGGGGGGGAAGCATGACCGGTATTCGTGGGCTTGTCCCGAGACCAATTAAAACCACCTTGACCTGCTGTGACCGTCCACGACCTTCAACCCTGTCCCGGTATTCACCGGTATTGGTGGGCCGCTAGGCCCGCAAGCCGCCGCAACCCGTAGGGTTGCGTGTGGCCCGCCCGCCGTGAAACTAAAGTGGTTGGCCAAAATTAGGAACAATAGTGACGTCACTTTCTGGTTAAGAAAGTCATGGACAGGACGAGCGATACACAGGCTGCTGAGGTGGAAGCTATTGCTCGGCGCCAGCTCCCACCATCGCGTAAGTATCCCGAAATGGGTTCTGGTACGCTATTGTCTGGGTGGTTTAGATTCCCGACCCTTACGTGGGTGCCAGAGTGTCTGGAGCCCAGCCGCAAACCCAAGTGCGCTGTGCGTGGATGTCGCTGTGTGCCTAAAGTAAAGTAGTACAAACAGCGTACCGTCGAGGGCGTAGAACATCGTGCGGTATTGTATTACGCACGCTACCAGTGCACTGGTGCATCGAAGAAGTATTTTTCGACCATCAGCGACGTATATCTGTCGTCATCTAAAGTGCTCGTACTAAACTTCCCATACTTGCTAGCCTAGAAGACAAGTATATCATCAGATATGTTTGATATTGTTTATGATGGTATGCTGTCGACTAGCAGGCGTTGTAACGAATATCGAGCGGAGGCGACAGAAGCGGTACTATGCCCTACTTTCTCGTGTCGGAATTCAGGTAGACGTATTACGAGAAGTGGACACAACATATAGTCCACTTCTTCCTCCAACAGAAACACAATATGTGACAAGTCATATGTGTCTGGACGCCGAAGTGTAGAAGGAACTATGGCTAACTCACACTAGTATTCCCTCTAGATTGTGCTTTGCACAGATGAAGGACACTAAATGCGAACGAGTGTTTCGTGTTGATCACTCGCAAAAGTTCTGTGGAAAACTCAAGGTGTATGGCGCTGATGGCAGCACAGAACAGTCTGCGAGCATTCGAATGTTGCTGTTGGCTCAAAACGAGGTAGATCAAGTTAGCGCTAACCAAGTCGGAGAATCACGCCGAGACGGAAACTCTTCTGCCAGGTCTAGTATCTAAGATGGGTAGCGAATTCGATGGGCCTCGAATATGCGCTAGTGATGGTTTGAATGCGAATCACAATCTAATTGAGAGAAGTTCTGGTGATAGGGTAGAGATCAAACAAGACCCCTTCCATGTAATTACAAGATTTACCGACAAAGTAAGTGATAGTTCTACCAAACGGTGGTTCGCGAGGCAATTGTCTGGAGCTATCAACGATGTTCAGCGCAATTTGCGGCCTCCCACGGACTGTGAGCATAGATTCGCGTCGATATTGAAAGCAGTGGACCCAAAAACAATTTCCGTGAAATAATCCTAATGGGAAGGTTGTATAGCAAGTAACCTGTGTCGTATACCTCCTCTTCCTTCGAGGGTCGGGTAGTCCGCGGCTGTTCAGGGAGTACGGTCTTGTTCAGTGGCTGCAGGAACGGTAGATAGGAACACTAGAGAGTTGAAAATAAAAGTTTGTTGATTGGCTTGGCTTCCTCTTGAGTAGAAGGAGGGAAATATAAGACTGAGAGCTAACCGGAAGAGAGGCCTAACACCTTCTCGACCTTACATACACTACACTACATATTAAAAAAAAGGAAGGATTCACTTCGTTTGTTGTCGGCCTTCGTGGGACAACGGAGAGCCTCTGGGAAAGGGCTTGATGTCGCGAGGTGCTTTTGGTCCCACGACGCCAAGACTCCGGCGTTCTGGGGTCCCCTTATAGGACCACCCTAACGGGCTCGGTCAGGGGCACGTGCGTGGTTGAGTTCAACAGGAACCACCCTGACGGGACGGCGGGGCGAGGAGTGATTCCAGGGTCTCGGGTCATCCAGACGGGAGGCAGAGCTCCTGGAATGACCCCTCCGTTCCCGGGTACGGGACATCCTCCCCGACTTGTCGTTCGTCGTCCTCGCCGAACGGTTCCTCTGCGTACATCTCTCACGTTAGTACTATAGACTCCGTCGTTAGCAACTTCTTCAGACAGGGGAGGTTGGAACGCTTCGTGGTAGTCCTCGGAGCGGTCCTCAACGTAGTTAGGGTCGGCGGCTTGAAAGTCATATAGCACCTCGACATCGTCGTCGACCCGCAGACGTTCGATGTTCCGAGCCTCGGCCATACTACGTTGAGAAGCGTTGCGGCGGGTACTCGTCAATGCTAGTTCGACCAGTACCTTAGGGGAGACAGATCGGAGGGGGCTCCCCTCGTCGTAAGAAGACGCTGCGCCTTTCTTCTAGTTCCGACGAGAGTTCGGAGGACGACGAGCCTCCCAACAAGCGTCTACAGCTCTCTCACAAGTCTCGGAGGGCGAAAGAGCGCGCGAAGCGTTTCCGTTCCCCGTCTTGCAGTTCTACCTCCCTGAAGAAAGCTCGATCAAATTTCGTCGCGCAAGCGGTCCTCTTCATCTTTCACGCGGCTAAAAGGCAAATCCAAGCGCGCGCTGTCTCACCAGAACGTCTGTTTCTCCTTTACGGTCACGATCGAAGTCCCCAGTGCTCAAGAAGTTCCGTCGGTCACGATTCTGAAGGAGCGTCCTGCGTCTCGGTCGAAAGTCTCCGACGAAGTCCTCAACCATCAAGACGAGTAGGGAGTCCCGGCGGGACAAAGCAAGATCACCTTCGCACTCGAAGGAGAGTAAAGTCACCTCCGACAAACCGACCGACGGCAAAACGCCGACTCCTCCGTCAGCTCCAGCGTCGCTGGACGGTACGCATAAGCGGTCGCGTTCGGTGTCTTCCTTGAAGAAGGCAGTGCCCCCTAAGGGACGCTCGGCCTCGCGGTTCCCGTCAGCACCTCGTAAGTCGAGTTCGCCGGGTGATCATTCAGCTCCTAGTTCGCCGGCTAAAAGGTCCGACAAAACAGCCTAACGAGAGGCCGTCGAGAAGTTATTGATTCGTACCATTCCAGAACCGTTCCTCACTGGATGAGAGTAAGAGTACTGGCATCGTCTTCCTTTTTAAGTTTCTTTTTATTTTTCACCACGATTCGTCCCCACTTGTTGTTTTCGTTTTTTCTTCTTGAGATCGCGGTAAGATTGTTTTTCTTTTTGGTATGTAGGAGATCAGCCACTTGTGAAGTAGAATCCAAAAATATACAAAGTCGTAAGAAGTGTTCTTCAGGACACTTTCGAGGGAGGCGGGGTCGTGAGTTTACTCTGGCTCATTGGATCGACCCGCCACGATTCCCCCTCCCTAGAAGAGTAGCTCTTCTTCGTCAACGGCGGCGTTAGCGTCTTCCAACCGCGCGTTGCGACGTAGTTCTGGTAGGTC
Source organism: Phytophthora infestans T30-4 (assembly GCF_000142945.1). Lineage (NCBI taxonomy): Eukaryota > Oomycota > Peronosporomycetes > Peronosporales > Peronosporaceae > Phytophthora > Phytophthora infestans. The sequence continues at coordinate 11,546 of NW_003303701.1, read as the reverse complement.
TCCCTCCCGACGACGGGTTTTTTCGAACGCCTTGATCAGAGCAGCGGAGGTGGGCAATAGTGTGTTTCGTGGTCTCCAAAGAGTCTCGTAGGTAGCTAACAACACCAGGAACTGCTCTTCACGGTTCTTTTTGCGTCGGGCGATTATGTCGAATCACAGAGCAAGGAACTCCGGTCAGGGCCGTCTCTTCCCCTCCAATCAGGAGTCTCTCTACGAAGCTAGTAGAGGGGAGGTCCTCTTCTGATAGAGGTCCGTCGTCGTCTACACCCGGACTCGACTGGACTCCCTCGGGTACTTCAGAAGGGAACGGTCGACTCCATCGCCCTTGGAAACGTTTCAACCTATTGACGATAATGGTCACGACCCGATTGGGGTGAGAAGGGATGGCTACTCGATAGGAGTTCTCTCCCACGATCCCGACCACACGGTACGGACCATGCCACGCGAAAGCGAGCTTTTTCGTGGTCTTTTCCCCGCGACGAGCTCGGAAGTACTGGTAGACCCACACCGGGTCTCCCTCCTCGAACTTAATCGGTACTTGGTTGCTCAGTCGTTGCATGTGTCTGCCCTGGGCCTTCAAGAGTTGGCGCTCTACTAATCGTCTCGTATCCCGTAGAGATAAGAATAGCTTTCGTCTGTAGCTAGCGACTTCGTTACTCTTCCATCCGTTGTTCGTGTTGAGAAACGCGAGGTCCAGAGGTAACACCGGGTCCCGGCCATACAGGCTGAAGAATGGTGAGTCCTTAAGGGCCTCGTGATACGACGAACGATATGCGAACAGTACTCGGGGAAGATATAAGTCCCAGTCGTTCTGAGCTTCGTTGACATACATCTTAAGCATCCCGATCAGCGTGCCGTTGAAGCGTTCGACTAGCCCCTGAGTCTGAGGATGGTAAGCAGCTCCAAACAACTTCTTGATCCCGAGTGTATCGTAGAAGGATCGTGCCAGGTTCGAGATGAAGTTGGATCCTTGGTCGCTCAGTAGTTTCTCGGGGACTCCGTGCCGCGAGATCACTTCGTTCACCATAACTTCCACGAACGTTACAGTGTCCAAGCGGGCCACTGGGAACGCTTCGACCCATCGAGTGAAATAGTCAGCGAAGACGAGTATGAACTTGTTGCCTCGAGGAGTAGCCACTAAGGGACCTATGGCGTCCACTACTAATAGCGAGAAAGGTCCCGATAGTTCTTGTACGGGCATCCTCTGCATTCGGCCATTTCTCCAAGGGCGATAGCCTTTACCACTGCCGCACACGGTGCATTCCCGAACATATTCGGCCACATCCTTCTTCCACCCGTACCAGTAAGCGTGCTTGCGCACTTTGTCGAGCGTCTTAGTAACTCCGACATGAGCGGCAAGTACATTCTTATGACAGTGATGTAGTACCGTCGATATGAAAGGCAGGAGAATCACAGGAACTTCAAGAGTAGACGCCGGTCCAGCGCGAGCCTTCAGGTGTACGCGACGCATGAGTACTCCGTTCTTTATCGAGTAGTTAGGCGCCATCAGCAGGATTTTGGTGCGCATTTGAGGGTCCAGAGCTAGAGCTCCATCGCTAAGGAACGCTATCATAGCTTGGATCCAGGGTGTCCTCTTCTGTTCTTCCACGAAGCGAGTTTGTTGTAACCCGAACACATCAACGGGGGACACTAGGAGTTGGTCGGTAACCTCTTCTTCGTCGGGGAACGGCTCGGGTCTAGCTTCGCCATCGTCCTCGGGCAAGGTCCCTGAAGGGAGCAGAGTCGAGTCGAGAGTCGTAGTCTCCCCGACTTCGACAGTACAAGGAGAAGGCTCGCCAGCATCGTTGAGTAGCTCCGCCATAGAGATAGCATTGATGGTTTGGGTATACAGCCTGGACAGACCATCCACATGACCCATTGAAGTACCACGCTTGTGGAACACCTTGAAACGTAATTGAGACAACTCCATGGCCCACCTAGCCAGTGCAGCGGGGCTGCCGTAGCTTTAGCGTCAGAGGAAGACGTTCGACTCAAAGAGTCACTAATACTAAGTTCCTTATCCAAAGGACACTTACAGCCCAAGACCAGGGCTCAAAGTTAACACCTTAACTTTTATGCTTCAAAACCAGAAGTGTTTTATTTACTATTATTGCGGCCAAGCCGCCTAGGGGTAAATGTATCTCTTTAACTATCTAGCATAGCTAAACCTAATCAAATGCATAACGTGTGGCTTTCAGCCAACGTACTGAGAGACCTTGTTAACTCTCCAACTTATGTACTGAGAGTTTGTTAACTCTCCGGGTACTTCGTACCCCTGTGTGCTCCACACCATGTAACCCCGTTACACTCTCCCCCACTAAGATGAGAACATTCCGTTCTCGAAACTCTCCTCAGCGAGGTCACGTCTTGTTAAGACGGCGGAGGTTACTACACCTCACACCAGCATTGTACAGCTCCGTGAGCTCACAAACGCCTACGCATCGTTGATGCCCAACTTCTTGTCGTCGGCCCACGGCCCAATGCTCCAAGCGCAGCGCGCATCTTGCTCTCAAGCGGTCTCAGACCTACGCTCGCGCTCCGCGCCTACTCCAAGAGCTGCAAACCGCTTAGAGCAATGCTCTTGACTCATTCGAGTCGTCGACAACAGCTCAGCGGTTGGACACTCGCTTCACAAGCGATAGGTCCGTGGTTCAAACCCACTAGGGCACAGCCCTCTCGTTCCATGAACGATTGTTCACGCTTGGACAAGCTTAAGGGCAACACCCTTTTAGCTCAATGGTTGAGCGTTGGCTTTGAGAGCCACAGGTCGGTGGTTCGAACCCGCCAGGGCACAGCCCTCTCGTTCCATGAACTGTTGTCCTTGAATGAACAAGCTTAAGGGCAACGCCCTTTCAGCTCAGTGGTCGAGCGCTGGCTTTGAAAGCCACAGGTCGGTGGTTCAAATCCACCCGGGCGCAGCCCTCTCATACCATGAGTAGTCCGTTCTCGGACTGACGTACGGGCATCGCCCTTGTAGCTCAATGGTAGAGCTTCGGCCTGTCAAGCCAAAGGCCAGTGGTTCGATCCCCGTGCGGGACACCACTTTCGCTGTTACAGCGCATCCACATTTGGATCATGCTCATCGAGCAAGTTGTTTCAAAACAACTATGCGTCTATCGAGACGCTTGTGCCTGAACCTTGTTCAGCACAACACGAAGCACCTGCTTCCTTCGGGACCATGTCCCTAGCACTACGAGGTCTCTCCACCTCCTGCTCCCGCTGCGAGCACCGCTCATACGTACGAGCTGGCTGCTGCAGCCACTGGTCAGAGCCTGAGCTCAACTACTGACCTCATCGCTCCCCACTCTAGTGGAAGGCGCCCAGCGCCTGGCGACGCTGTCGCACGCCATGGTGGCGCTTCGGCACATGATGTGCCCGGTCGTAAGCGTCAACGACGTCAGGGCAATCTTGCCGGAGGATAACCTCAAACTCCCATGAGTTCTGTGAGTGAGGGTAACCCCTCCACTTCACTAAGTACTGGGTACGACCCTGGCGTCTACGCCACGCCACAAGGCGTTCCACGTGAAAGTGGAGCTCACCATGCTCCGAGCAGAGCAGGAGGAGGCCTTGCCTCAGCTGGGCTCTCGCGGGGAGAGTCAGCACTTGCCGGAACGGCGTCTGCGTCCATACGACGCCGGCGTCCACGACGCGAACGCTCACCGCCCATCGGTCGATCTCGAAGAGATGATTCACCTTGTGGATAGGTTAGAGCCACCACTGTTGACTCACAACCAGGTCTCGGACCTTGAGCGTCCAGCTGCTCGGCTGAACGTTCAGCTTGCCTTGCTCCTGCATCTCGAGCACTTCGCTCCGCGACCTGTGGCTCTGCCACATGCTGTTGATCAGCCATCTGTGGATCCACCACTTGCTGTCGTTCAGCATCCCGTGGCTCTACCACCTGCTGCCCTGCAGCTGTCCGTGGCCCAGCCACCGTTGGTGCCAACGCCTCCGCGCTCACCTGAGCAGGGTCTTGGTATGGCTTAAGCAAGCCGACATAGAAGACCGGATGCGTGCGCATCTTCTTCGGAAGGTTGAGCGTATACGCTAGGCCCTTCCTGGCCACGACCTTGAACGGTCCTATGAACCGAGGTCTTAACTTCGTCTTGAAGACTGCAGACACTGCATGAGTAGGTAGGTTTTTAGCGTTTAATAAAACTTGGTCACCGACCTCAAACCTCTCAACATTGCTTCTGCCCTTGGCATCTGCATGTTCCTTCTGCGTGTCTTGGCTTTCAGCCATAGCGTCGCGTACTTGACGCATTACGCTCAGTCTCAAAGAGACAAAGTCATCGACTTGCTTGCGAACCGCAACAGGGCTGACATCAGCTAGCCGCTCGGCTATCCCTCCCCCACCAAGCCCTGAGCCACTGCGTGGCGGCGTCAATGGGACGCGAGGGTTAACCAAGCCGTTCACATAGAACGGAGTGTAGCCTGTCGAGGCGTGCACTGCATTATTTAATGCGAACTCAACGAGTGGGAGCATCTGGCTCCAGCGTTTTGGCGCCTCAGCGCATACGCTTCGGAGGGTATCCTCCACAACGCGATTCACGCGTTCGGTTTGACCATCGGTCTGCGGATGGTCCGCCGTGGACATGTCCAAGCGAGTGCCGAGCACTCTGAAGAGGGACGTCCAGAACTTCGCGGTGAAGCGCGGATCTCGATCCGAGACAATTGCCTCAGGCAAGTCATGTTGGCGAAAGACTCGGTCTAAAAACAGCAAAGCTGTACCTTCACCATCAATGGTGTCCGGCACTGCCGCTAAATGAGCCATCTTGCTCAATCGGTCTACAAAGACCACTATACCTGTGTTTCCCGCCTTATCCTTGGGAAGGCCAAACACAAAGTCCATACTCATGGACTGCCAGCATCCCTTGGGGACAGGCAAACTCGCCAATGGCGCTGCCGTGCTCGGCGCGGACTTTGTCCGTTGACACTTCTCACACGTGCGTACATAGGTGCCGATCCACTTATACATCTTGGGCCACCAGTACATCGAGCTCACCGAGCCATAGGTCTTCTCCCGACCTAAGTGCCCGCCCACGGGCGTATCATGAACCTCATAGAGGATTCGATACTTTAGATCCTCATCATGAGGAACGACTACACGAGGGTTATCCTCAGCGTCGGTGCTGTAGTACAGCAGGCCGCCATCGAGTGAGTATCGATGCAGCCTCGCGCGTAAGCGCCCAGACAATTCCTTGTCCGAGTCTTTAAACTCTTCGCTCCCAAGAGCCCGTAGCAGCGCTACGCACATGTCGTCTTGTGCATACGCTCCGCGTATCAAGTCAGGCACTGACGACGTCACTGTCGTGACATGAGCTAACTCGTAGTCCGGCCTGCGCGAGAGCGCATCGGCCACTACATTAAGCCGCCCCGGCTTGTACTTCACCTCGAAGTTATACTCGGCAAAGAAGGAAAGCCATCTTGCCATTCTCTGAGAGAGATGAGGCGACTGTGTCGCAGTGCGTAACGACGCATGATCAGTAAAGATCACAAAAGGCTTAGAGCCTAGCAGGTGTACCCTGAATTTGACTAGAGCATACTTCATTGCAAGTAGCTCTTTGTCATGAACTGGATAGTTCTTCTCTGCAGCTTTGAGCTGGCGAGAATCAAACGCGATCACGCGTTCACGCCCTTCGGCGTCTGCTTGTAGTAAAGCACAACCGATTGCAAAATCGGAGGCGTCACAGACGACGCTAAACGGACTATCCGGGTCCGGCAGCGCAAGGATCGGAGCCTGGAGAAGGCTCTCCTTCACAGCCTCAAAGGCTCCGTCGTGCTCGACGTTCCAGCACCATAGTGCGTCCTTCTTAAGGAGATCTGATAATGGCCGAGCCATCTCCGCGTAGTTCGCACTGTACTTGTGCAAGTAATTGGCTAAGCCTAGCCACTTGCGTAAGTCTTTTTGGTTCTTGGGAACCGGCCAGTCCACGATGGCCTTGACTTTGGCAGGATCTGCCCGTAAGCCACGCTTCCCAATGAAGCACCCGAGGAAAGGTATCTCCTCCGCGCCAAAGACGCACTTGTCCAAGTTGGCATACAACTTATTAGTGCGCATGCACTCGAGCACCGCTCGCAAGTGGTCAATGTGTTATCCACGTCTGACTTTCCGTGCTCGGCACGACTATGGACGAATATATCGTCAAAAGTACGTTTGAGCGTACGCCCCGGTGGGGCCTAAACAGCTGCGTCACAAGACGATTGAACGTTGCTGGTGCGTTTGAACAGCCCCTGGGGGCATCACCAGCCACTCCCAGAGCATACCGCTCGGAGTACGCACCGCTGTCAGCGGAATGTCGCTCGCTCTCATGAGCAATTGGTAGTAGCCATCGACCAAGTCGAGCGCGCTGTACAGCGTACAGCCTACCATGTTGTTCTGCAGAACATCCTTGCGAGGAATCGGCGTTTGCGCCGGGATAGTGGCCGCATTTAGCTTGTTAAAAGCATGAACAATGCGCCACTTGCCGTTCGGCTTTCTGACACAGAACGTGGGTGTCGAGTGCGGAGACTTACTCTCACGCACCATCCCTGCCTCGTGCTTCGCACGGAAGAATGCGTCAATGACGTCACACTGCTCTCTCGGCAAAGGCCATTGCCTTGTTACGCAGTATTTGGTTCCAGGAACCAGGTCAATCTCATGACACACGCCTCGATCCGGAGGCAGGCCCGTCGGTGGGTCTTTTGAGACAACGTCTCCATACTCCTTCACCACCGGGTAGAAGGGATCCGAAGGATCTTTGAGGATCGCCGATCCACTTCTTGCGCTCAGCGCCTTCTTGGTGTCCTCTAGGACCGCGTCGTCCACGACGGATGAGGAGTTCAACTCCTCCTCAGGTCCCAGCAAGACCACCTGGGCTAGCTCGCCTGCCTTTAAGGCTTCGCCGAACTCGGCAATGGACATCTCGTCCAGCTCTAGCAGAGCATCTGCAGCGGGCAGAGTATCAAGGCTGATATCGCCTTCTACCTCCCCCGTCACTCCGTTCACGAGTGTATACAGCTGTTCACAGCAATCA
>NW_003303701.1:1669-2784 GCF_000142945.1 Phytophthora infestans T30-4 | reverse complement strand
CAAGCCTGGAGACAGCCAGCGCCACGCGCTGATGCTCAGACTGGAGCAGGGCCCGATCCCATGTCATCTCGAACTCACTGGGTCCAGAGAAGGAGATTCTCTCCATCCTTCCCCTCGAAGGTTTTTACGCTCACCATGAGCGGTTTCAGTCTCATAGACTCTTCACGCGTCATCGACGCCCGCCGCCGTTGCGGCGCTCATCTTCTCTTGGACATGCTCCAAGAGCGCGTTCTCGTAGCGGGAGAACGATTCCAGCCTGGCAGTGACCGCCTCTGGACCTTGCGATGCAAGATGAGCCACGCCCTCCGGGCCAAGCAAGGACATAAGCTTATTAAGCGCGTCCTGCTGCGCCGGGGGCAAATTCGCGAACACGGGGTGTTCCATCCTCGCAGAGGATATAGTCAACCGACTCAGGAGCGGGATTGACTACAAGTGCTACCAAGTGCAGCGGGGCTGCCGTAGCTTTAGCGTCAGAGGAAGACGTTCGACTCAAAGAGTCACTAATACTAAGTTCCTTATCCAAAGGACACTTACAGCCCAAGACCAGGGCTCAAAGTTAACACCTTAACTTTTATGCTTCAAAACCAGAAGTGATTTATTTACTATTATTGCGGCCAAGCCGCCTAGGAGTAAATGTATCTCTTTAACTATCTAGCATAGTTAAACCTAATCAAATGCATAACGTGTGGCTTTCAGCCAACGTACTGAGAGACCTTGTTAACTCTCCAACTTATGTACTGAGAGTTTGTTAACTCTCCGGGTACTTCGTACCCCTGTGTGCTCCACACCATGTAACCCCGTTACATAATCCACCTAGCTTAGAAGAGTACTTGCAATAAAACAAATTAAATAATCATTTGTTAACAACACAGGTTGGATAAGCACTGCAAGTAAATTTAATATAAGGCCAATATATATTCGTCAAATACCGAAGCACTTTGAGCATTTACTTCTTGCTCAACGCATCGCTAAAAAGCTTTGCGCATTGCAAGATCAGCTCGCGGTTCTGTTTCTCCGTTTCCGATCTCGCTTTCTCCTTAGTCCGTTGTAGGGCCATTAAATCGTCGTGCTGCTGCTTTTGCCACTTCATTTTTGCTTCAAACTGCAAATTTTGC
>NW_003303701.1:0-637 GCF_000142945.1 Phytophthora infestans T30-4 | reverse complement strand
TTAAATTAAGGCACTCGCGTATGTCGAAAAAAATAATTTTGTCCTAGTGGAAACTGTCACTACGGCATAGCACAAAATCTTTAGAACAGAAAGGCAAATTTTACGCCCACTTTCGTACCCCTCCAGTATAAACTGAAGCGTGCATCAACAAGGGCTTGTAACCAAAATGGACAGCGAAAAAAAATTCGAACAAGTCAAATGTTCGCCTTTACAAAAAAAACCGCTAGGGTAATTAAGCGTAATTTACGGTAGAGTAAGATAAATTCCGCTCGCGTAATTAAGGGTAATTTAGGGTAGAGTTAAAGTAAACGGTTTAGGGTTTAGGGTTTAGGGTTTCCCGTTCTAGGGTTTCGGGTTTAGGGTTTAGGGTTTAGGGTTTAGGGTTTAGGGTTTAGGGTTTAGGGTTTAGGGTTTGGCGTTTAGGGTTTAGGCTTTCCGGTTTAGGGTTTAGGGTTTAGGGTTTAGGGTTTAGGGTTTAGGGTTTAGGGTTTAGGGTTTAGGGTTTAGGGTTTAGGGTTTAGGGTTTAGGGTTTAGGGTTTAGGGTTTAGGGTTTTAGGGTTTAGGGTTTAGGGTTTAGGGTTTAGGGTTTAGGGTTTAGGGTTTAGGGTCTAGGGTTTAGGGTTTAGGGTTTAGGGT
>NW_003303700.1:806255-809264 GCF_000142945.1 Phytophthora infestans T30-4 | reverse complement strand
CAATGAAGATCACGGTCCCGTTTCCTGAGTTGCCTTTTCGAGCTGAATGGATATCCCTCGGGAAGCGGACGTCATCCCGACGGCCGGATATGTGGATTCGCTCATCACCAGACCCCACGTGGAAGAATTGCTAAATGCTGCCCCATGGGATACGCTGGCCACCACACTGGTGGACCCGGTTAGCTTCAGGGGTGATGTGCGCGGGCGTCTCGGGTTGTTCGTTCGCGCGTTCCGGGATTTCGTTTCCAAGCACCGGGTTGCCATATGGGAAGGCACTCACCGATTCCCCATCTCTCGTAATCAACTGCAGGGTTCGACTTGGTTGTCCAACTTCAACAAGCAGCGTGGTAACCGACGTAGCCATGCTGGTCGAGCTTGGAAGAAAGTCCTCGTGATCCTCGTGTTGGCGTTCCAGGACGGTTGGTGTGACGTGGATGTTTTGTTGGATCCATCCTTCTTGCATCTTCCCCGACGCGGGGATAAGGTAGCTTAGTTTCCGGGATCCGTATCCCGTCAAGCCAACTTGGAGGATCCCAACCTCCATCGCCCAGAACCCACGAACCTACTGAAAGCCTTGCGAGAGATCGACGAAGCCGAGCCTTGGCGCATCCAGTTTCGTGGGGACCTGAGCCAACACCCAGGACACCAGATCCAGCGTCTGGTGGGCAAGTTCTTCAATGTTCAGCCCAAGACCACCTGATCCCTATCACCCTTTGACGCCCACGCCCCCCAGTTTCAGTCTTTGCGGATTCGTTTCGTAGTAGTAACTAGCGACTGGAAACTGGGTCGAGCTAGCCTTTTTGCATAAGCTATTATAATCCACACTCCCTTACTTGAATGTCTGTAACACTCCCTCGTCGGTTGAGGAATCTAGTCCGTCGGTTGGGGAATCCAGTCAGAGCCTTTCAATGTACACCTGGATCTGGGCTGGATCCACCCTTTCAGTGTACACCTGAATCTGGGCTGGATCCACCCTTTCATGGTACACCTGGATCTGGGCTGGATTCCGGATCCGGTTGGATCCACGCTTGGATTTCATCCGGATCTAGCGCCTACGACCCAGTCTCAATTGGGTCAGTATAGTTCGGGCTCTTGAAAGCTCGCGCTTGAAATCAACCAGGACTCTTCGCAGCGTAAACGCCACTCTTAATGACATAAACATTCACTCCTTCCTCCTAATCCACCTTTCCGGCTGGGAATCGTTCTCTCTTTTCTTTCAGATGTGACCAACTCACATCAGCGATCCTCCTCCTCCTGGCCCACACCCTTCCTGTGGGTCCTTCTTCATCCTCCCATCGACATGACCTACTCACATCCATGGATCCCTTTCCTACTCTTCTTCATGAGACTGCATCACGCCGAATCTGTTACGATTCGTACGATCCCGCAAGAACTCATAGAGTAATGCTCCACAGTTCAGATCTGCCTCGTCTACCCAACTGGGTTCGTCATATCCACGCCAATACATCAGAAATTCACGGTAAATTCGCCCGTATCTAGTTCGCTCCCCTGACCTCATGTCGGTGATCTTCTCGACTTCGAACTCGTCGGCCTCGAGGTCCACATTCCAACTATCTTCCGGTAGGAGGACTTCGTCGAAGTCTACCCGGTCGGATCCATCTACCGAAAGACGGGTTTGCGGCCGATCTGGATATTCTTTGACCAACTTCAGCTTGGATGCGTGTACTGCAGGGAACAGGCGATATTCGGTACCTGCCGTTTCCAGCTTTACCGCATGTTCTCCTATCTTTTCGCTCACCCGGAACGGTCCATGCTATAGATGGGCCAATTTGCGGGCGTACCCTTCTTTCACTCGATCCAAATAAAGCCACACCTGCGATCCCACTTGGATTTGATGCGGACGGGCGTCTTCGTTGTGTCGATCCGCTCGATCCTGTATCGCACTTCGCAGTCGTTCGTTCACTTGGGATCTGGCTTGCCGGTAGTATTTCTGGACTTGGTATCGCCGTCGTCTTGGATCTCGGTTTCTCTTCTTGGTGCTACACACTGGAATGGCCGCTTCTAGGGTGGATTTGGGATCCCACCCATGTACCAAGTAAAATGGGGTATCACCCCGGATCCTGTCTTGGGCGGTGTTCATCGCGAAGGGGAGTCGTTCTGCGTACTCATCCCAATCCCTCTGATCCAAATCCTGGACATACATCATGAGTGCTCCCGTGATCGTCTGCACCATGCGCTCGGCCGACCCGTTAGCTTGGGGACGAATATGCCATGGGTGGCTTCGCGTTCGCTGCCCCAGGATCCGGTTGAATGCTCGAAAGAAATCAGACATAAAGCCTGGCTCCCGATCATGTCTAATCATTTCGCTAGCTCCAAATCTTCGAGAAAACACACTCCTCGTACGATTCAGCAATGGTTTGCGCCGTTCTAGACGCACTAGCTTTGGCTATCACGTACCCGGTAAACAGGTCCACCCAAATCAACAATTCTGTGTTTCCTTTGAACGACTTGGGCAACGAGAGGATATGATCCATGGCTATGATTTGGAAAGGGTAAGTCGCTTGGATATTCCCAGGTGACTCCCCTTCGATTGTGGGCCTGCCCTTGCCTGTCTCACAATCCACACATTCCCCGACATACCGTTGTACGCTCTTGAATAGTCCCCTCCAGTGAAAACATTCCCGGATCCGTTGGTAGGTCCGACCAATACCCTGATGTCCGCCTTCCAAGCTAGCGTGATAGTGGTGTATGACATCCTGTTGTAAGGTTTCCGGCATCACCAGTCTCATCAATCCATCCCAATCCTCGTTGACTCTCTTCGTAGGGGGGGGGGGCAATAGAAGAGCAAGTCATGCAGGACCACCGCGTAATCCGTAGCGATAATGCTGTAGGATTTGGCATCTTCCCGACTCAGGTCTCGTACATCCCCCATCAGATACTTCTTTAGTCCTAGGATCCACGCTTCCTCGTTCTGTGCTTTGAGGATCCGCTCGATGCGGACTCTCTTCACAAATGTTCCTCGAGAATTTGGGGGTTGGATCCAATCCT
>NW_003303700.1:764180-777835 GCF_000142945.1 Phytophthora infestans T30-4 | reverse complement strand
TGTCTTCCTCATCAGCTAAGGTCTATGCGACCGTGTGTGGAACTCTGTTACCCACCTTGAACACGCTAATACCAGTATTCGTGACAGCTGCAGCTGTCTGCGGAACTATGTTACCCGCTTGTGGATCTAAGCTACCCACTTGGCCAGCGCCTCATTTGGGCGCCGCCACTATCGAAGCGTTCTCGGAGTCGTCATATACGTCAACGATTCCCAAGCATCTGCTGGATGCTTCGGTGCCCTGGTAACCCTTGCGGGCGCCTGGGAATATGACTCACCAATGCTCTGTCGAACTTCGCAGGGCGGCTGGCACTGATCGATTTGCCTCGCCAGTCGATCCAGGGACTCTCGACATGGATTCGTACGATATGATCCTGGGCATGCCCTGGCTCGAGAAGCACGAGAGTAAGCTGTTCGAGTCTGTCAAAGTCTTCAAACTTGACGGCCAGATCCACGTCGACGTTGGGGACCGTGACGACCTTCCCGTCGGCCAGTCGCACTGACACCGTCCCGTTCCCTTTCTTTCTCTCAAAGCATCGGACAACTTGTTGCTATTACGAGCAACCGTCTGGCGGCGTGCAAAATTCTTGACGCCTCCGAATCGATCAAGATTCGAAAGGGGTGATTGTATCCCCGTACACTTCCGTGAGCTACGAGCAACCCGCCGCTGCTCTTCGCCGATTCATGAGTGCGAAGACTCTCAGGGGCTAAGTCCCCGTGGTACGCGCCACCCACGCACCCTTCACGAAGTCTTAGTTCTTCTCCAGTAGGGCGGCCCGCCCCTACTGGTTTCCGGCGTTCCCCTGTCTCCGGGATCCTGGCTTCTGCGAGCGACCCTTGAGGACGGGCTTGGGGAAAGACCGTCTGCGGAGTCTTTCCGCGGGGAAGTCGCGCTTGAAGTGGCCAATCTACCTGCAGCCGAAGCAGCGGATGTCGCGCTGCTCGGCGGACCCGAGCTCCATGGGAACTGGTCCGTTGGGGCTCGCTCAACCGGGAGTCGACAAAGATTTCCCAGGCCATGCTGAGGCCGGCGTACGCGCCTGACGATGGCTGTATTCTTCCTGAAGAGCCACTTAAATCGCCTCTTCAAAACCGATGAGTATGCGCTGGGCCCACTCGAAGGCCGTCCATGAACAAAGTCATCTTGATGTGTTCGTTGAGTGGGCTTCCCACTAGGGACGCCGTGAGCTCCCGTATCTCTTGCACATACCTGTGCAGTTCGCGCCTCCCTTGTTTACACGAGAGGAAGCGCGAACGCCGGCGGTACTCGTAGTTCGCCGGGAGGAACGCGGCTCGGAGCTGTTCGCACAGCTGAGCCCAGGATGTGAAACATCCAGGGGATGTTGCTTCCCGTGTGTACACCCAACGCTTAGCACGGCCGCTAAGGTTGGAGAGTGCAAAAGCAACACGCAGTTGCTCGGTCGAGATCAAAGCCGCGTCCATCGCGAGCTCTACTTCTCGGACCCAGACGTGAAGGTTCTCGCCTTCCTTCCCTTCATACGGCTCAACCTTCAGCCGTATTGGCTTCAGGTGTGGCCGATTTGCCTCCCCCGCCGGAGCCTGCAGGTTCTCCCGCACATGTGAGATGAGCCCCTGCTCGTAAGCGTCAAACGCATTGACACGCTCGAGCTGCTCGGCCGGGGTTGACGCCACCAGTCTCTGCAGGGCCTCCATCCCGAAGATGCCAGCCATCTTCCGCACCGACTCGGACTGTGAGTCATTCAGATGGGAGAAGTCGTTCCTATCCATGGCAACGAACTTCAAAGAGGTTCAGGTAGTTTACCCGCGTTGGCGTGGATTGACTGCTAGTGCTGCCAAGTGTGACGGGGTCACACAGCACCTTGCGCCAAAGGAAGTTGGCTTCCGCGAGTATACAAACCCTCAGAGAACGGCAGTTCACAGGCCCCCTTTGCCTAAAGGAAGCGAAGTGACCAATTTAAGGTAGGTTGTAAACTGAGTATATTTATAGGTAGGCAAAGCTTGAGTTAAATAAAGAAACTATAAGTCACCTATATAAAAGCAACGTCATCAGTCAATGGTTGGCCTCGGATGAGTCTGGTAGCGTGTACCAAATATCCCGAAGTATGACGTGTCATACTTCTGAAGTGTGACGTGTCAAACTTCATGTAACTAGGGGTACACTTATGGCTACGTACCCCGTTCCAACAACGAACCTGAAAAACCCAGGGTTCCGGAAAGGTTCGCAAGGTTCGTCTAAATGGTCGCCTTTTTGGCAACGATTGAATAATATTAAAGATTTTGATGCTCGCATAGGACCGCAGCTTTTGTCATTCGTCGCGCCTGTCATCAGCTTGCCCAACTGTATGCGAGGAGGTAAATTAAGTGAGCTTCAACGTTTTCATTTTGCAATTGATCACTTCCACGCACTGGTCAAGCCGCTACTACCGATTTGACTCCTTAGAATGCGTCTCTTGCTCCAAAGCCGCGAGTGCAACTCCGACGACGACGAGCTTTACCCGAGACCCCCACTTGGCTCGCCGCCATCCTTTACCGAGAGCAATTAGCATAGCTTCGCCAACCTCCCCCTGGAGATGCATCTCGACATCAGAGAGTGTGTTGCTTGTAAAATTCATAAGCACGTCCAGCCGATTCTCCATCTCGGCGACACGATGTTGTGTCCGTGCTTCAGTCTGGACCAGGGCTTCTTGGATAATGTGAAGACCAGGCTACCAGCAAGCATAAATTCCTATTGCATCATTAGACGTCTGCGGTGGACAATCTGCTGCTCTTGAGTGTGTCAATCCGATTGTTCTTGCTGCAGTTGTGCACTCCTGTCGTGCTCTGACTCATTTGTGTGTAGGATCATTTGATTGTTGTGTTCTTGCATGCTCGTAAGAGCTGCTAACGCGTGGAGCACGATTAGCGCTCGAAGGAGATCCCTATGTTAAAGCCGCAGTCGCCCGAGTTAGGAAAAACTTAAATTGGCCAAGACGAAGACAGATAAACGAGCATGCTCGTCAGTTTCAAACGTGTTCGCTGCTTTTTGCAACATCGCAAACGATCCAATTAAATCTCGAGAACCTTGCTCTTGAGGTTTTACCGGTTCGTGACAAATCCAATGATTTTTGCTACAGCGTGCATTACGCTGAAGCTCACGTTTACGCATTCAATGATGGAATGCGTAAACGTGAGCTTTAGCGCAATGCAGGCTCAGCTGCTAATGAAAACAAAATTTAAGAGCGATTAGTTATTATTTTCGGGTAGTTCACATACTTCGACGTACAAAAATTTTGTTTTTTTGTCTCCCCTATTCATAGTATATCTTTTTTGTCTTGTTGTCACTATAATATAGTGACACTATTATATACTATGAATAGGGGGAGTCGAACATTATGAAATGATTAAGACAAAATAAGCAGATACGTGTCCAATTTGTTAGTGGAGGAGTGCATAATTACTAAGCAGAAACAGTAAAAGGGGAGTCGAACATAGAGGCTCAATTTCGCACTTAACAAGAGACAATTAGCATTTTCTACGACTCGCACAGACTCTAATGTGGCGCCGCCACAGGCTACAGGGGCGCGTACCCTGGTGCACTGTCGCCGTACTATGAGTGCAGCCTTCTGTGCGGCATCTATCTCCAACATGTGTGCTGCACGACGCACCTTGATGCACCCCACTTCTGGCCGGAAACGGGTGCAGAACGACGCAGCCATACACGCGCCTTCGTTAATTTCCATGCCGGTCTGGTCGGTGGAAGGGAGGATTATTTAGAAAATAAAAAGGACTAGCTTACTGTGAAAAATGTGAGCGTAATCCGAAGGGAATTTTTGAGCATGTTCGACTCCCCCTAATCGATGTTTGTATCGATACATGTAGCAGTTTTGTATCGAGAATCTGAGTGGTTAATATTATAGCCAATAGCAAGTAACTGATAATTAAATACGATATAGTATGGCACAATTAATAGGACACAACATTTGTATGACGGCTGTGAAAGCTTCTAGAAGCTTCCATCCGCCGGAGCTGATGGGCGGCACTTTGGGTTTCCCACGCACTCCCCGAAGCTACGCTTCTTCTTCGTTTACTGGTAGCACTTGCTGACCCCAGCAACCTAACTAAGAGAGCGCATGCCGACGAACGCTCAGCTGCAATCCGAGATCGACTGGCTCAATCAAGCGATGGAAGACCGCACGCGAGGGCCGAACAATCGGCCCACGTTCATCGGCAAGACGTACCCGATTCGCTGTTCCAGATCGAGATCACCTGCCCCATCAACAACATCCTAATCGAGGACGCGAACACGTGCCTCCCGAGAATTGCCGGGTCAGCGACGGAGAAGCTGGCCTCCGGACGGCTCCTACATTAGTCGTCGACGACTTGAAGCGAGAAGCACACGTGGGGAATTTTCCGTGAGCATGTGCTTCAACACTTCGTGGAATCGAACTACCAAGCTGAACTGCGTGAGAAACTTCAACGGCTTAAACAGACAGCAGACATCGAGTCCTACAACCGCGATTGACGCGGCTCTTATCTTCCGCGTGGAAGGCAGGAGCATGCTCGACCAGGTTCTTTGCTACGCTAACGAACTCAAACTACCTCACACACGCAGCTACGTCCAGTTGGAGAGCCCTAAACACGGAGCGACGACATGGCCCTTGTAGACAAGTACGTGGCCGCCAACGTTATGGACTATATGCGCGAGCGTCAATCCCGCGAAGACAAGAAACCATCTCTGGTATCCAGCCGTCCGGTCAAGACAGACCTTCCCAGGGAAAGTCATTCCGAGGAAGCGGTCGGTTCAATTTGAAGTCTGACGCCAAACGTACCGAGAGCCGTATCTACCTCTTCTGTAAAAAAAAAAGCCTGGTCACAACAAGCTCAACGCGTTTGCTTGGAAGAAAGAGGAAGGCACGCAGGGAAACGAGCAACCGCGTCAGTGGAAGAGGGTCCTGACGTGTCCAATAGCGTTACCAGAGCAACTAAGATTGAAAATTATTAGCCTTAACGCTCTATTGATAACCCTCTGACCAGGTTTAGCTTGGATACATGAGCTACAGGGAACAAGCTATATTCGGTACCTGCCGTTTCAAACTTCACGGCGTGTTCCTCCTATCTTTTCACTTACTCGGAAGGGCCCGTGCCAAAGATGGGCCAATTTACGGGCATATCCTTCTTTTACCCGATTTGAGTACAGCCACACCTGCGGTCCAATTTGGATTTGATGCGGACGGGCTTCTTCGTTGTGTCGATCCGCTCGATCCTGTATCGCACTTTGCAACCGTTCGTTCACTTGGGATCTGGCTTGCCGGTAGTATTTCTGGACCTGGTATCGCCATCATCTTGGGTCTCGGTTTCTCCTCTTGCTACTGCCCACTGGAAAGGCCGCTTCCAAAGTGGATCTAGGATCCCATCCATGTACCAAGTAGAGCGGGGTATCGCTCCGGATTCTATCTTCTGCAATATTCATTGCGAAGGCGAGTCGCTCTGCGTACTCATCCCAATCCCGCTGACCTAAATCCTGGACATACATCTTGAGCACCCTTGTGATCGTCTGTACCATGCGTTCGGCAGATCCATTAGCTTGAGGACAGTATGTCATATTTGCCAGCTGTCTCTGTCCCAGGACCAGGTTGAAGGATCGAAAAAGTCAGACATAAAACCTGGCTCCCGATCATGATGAATCATCTCACTAGCCCCAAATCTACGAAAGACACACTCCTCGTACGATCCGGCGATGGTCTGTGCAGCTCTGGACGCGCTAGCCTTGGCTATCAAGTATCTGGTAAACATATCCACCCAGATCAACAACTCGGTGTTTCCCTTGAAAGACTTGGGTAGCGAGGGAATGTGATCCGTAGCTATGATTTGGAACGGGTAAGTCACTTGGACGTTACCTGGAGACCCCCCTTTGACTGTGGGTCTGCCTTTGCCTGTCTCACAATCCACGCATTCACCTAACGCGGGGTCACTATCCCGAATCAGTGACAATTTCAAGTGATTAGAGAGGATTAGAGAGGATTTGGATTGTCCGGCGCGGATGCAAGTTGCCTGTGGTGGATTAGCCATGACGAGCAGCACCCCGTATGAAACGACGATGGATCTGGTATGAGTGATGCACGGGAAGGCTAGATCAACCAAGACTTATCTCGGATCCACCCTTACCTGGATCCACTTGGGTGGATATGGGATACGCTATGTACGGGTGGATCGAGTGTGGATCCTGTGAAGGAATGGTGGTAGGTGTCATCTGAAGGTGGATCTAGTATCCACGACTAACGAGAAGCCGAGATCCACCGCGAGGTGTCCCGAATCCCATACTCCCGAGGTCGGATCCTAGGAGGGAGGATCCCGCATAGAACGACCTTGATCCAGGATACAGGAATGATGGATACAGTGGATCTCGAACTTTCGTGGGACAATGGAGATCACAGACGGTCACAATACGATGTTGGAGGATTGGAGAGCTCAGATCCATGAAGAGCGTACTGTACCCTTACAGAGGAGTGGATCCAAGCGGCCTGGATTTGGATGAGTGTACCCATAATAGGGTGACCATATTGATTACGCCATGGATCCGGTGGATCTGAAGATAATACAGCTGGGATGATGGGTTAAGGAAAGAAAGGACATGCAGCCGAGCCTGCTAAGGGATTTAACGGGAAGAAGACATAGAAGATAGAAATCCAGGCAGGTATAGGATTAAGTATCAATACAGACCCCAATTTGCACAGTAACACGCAAGTGCCTTCCTGCCCTCAAGAACCGGAACTACATTGGCCGTACGAGCTCGAAGAAGGTTGGGAATTGCGAATCTAGCGTTGGTAGTGATACCTGGATAATACATTGGCCAGAACCAACAACCTAGTGAGTTTTCCTTTACACGTGCAGATCCGACAGGTTAACCGAATTTACTACTTGGTCGGTTACACCTTAGAGGTTCTCAACGCTTAAGATCCCGTCACAGGAGGCGGCAAGTACAACGCAAAGGAAACACAAAGGCAAGGGAACACACCCGCAAGGCAACCCTACGGCCAGATCCCAGATCTAGGCCCTGGATCCACTTAAGCTCGAATATTCGATTAGGATCCAGAACTAACCACGGACGCAGAGTGAAGGGTTTTCACTGCTGCTCCACCCATCCCCACGTCTCGCCAAGACACTCAAGCTTCACCACTTGAACTCTTCGGAAGTTACCGAGAGAGCAAGATCCCGCCCTACCGACGGGTACACAAGGTGAGGAAAGTTCAGCAGAACACGGATCATCGAGGGACCCCCTCCGTTAGTCGGTGTCTGGGCGCAGTTGGTAAGTTGGATCCAGCAATCTCGCAGATTTTGCTGATCCCGCTACACCACACACCAGAAGATCAAGTCGATCAAAAAGATTTTTTTCCCGGTACCAGAATACCCGATCCCATGAAAACAGAGGGAATGACGGAAGAGGGGGAATCGCGGTATCTGGACCCAGTGGTGGGTCCAACAAGGACTGAAGATGAACAGGTATGCTACCATGAAGGCGGGGATCTACACGCCGAAGATCTTGGGGAAGGTATGGCGGTCATTTCGGAGATACCACTTACCACAGCGGAAGTCACGATTGATGATATCCAGGTGGATACGGGAGCGAACGAACCCGCGGAAGTGGATCGGTTACGTCAGAAAATCTGGGAAAACCGACATCTGTTGATTGGTAAAGGTAATGCATTACCGCCCGCTGCCCGCGGAGTCAAATGTGACATCGATGTTGGCGACGCGAAACCGATCGCTCAAAGGGTGCGGAAGGTGGCGCCTCAGTTCCGAGAAAAACTATCGGATCTGATTAAGGGTCTGCTGCAAGCCAAAATCATCAGTTTCTCAACGTCTCCGTGGGCGTCTCCTGCGGTGATCATCGGAAAGAATAACGGGGCGGATATACGTCTGTGTATTGATTACGGATGGCTAACGGTCTGACCCGACGGATGGTGTATCCGATGCCTCTAATCGATGAGCTATTGGAAGACTTGGATAAAGTACGCTGGCCATGTTCTCTAGATATGGCAAGTGGTTTTGGGGTGGTGACTATGACGGATCGAGCTCGCGCAATATCCGCATTCATCACACCATTTGGACTTTTCGAATGGAGCCGGATGCCGTTTGGATTGAAGAGCGCACCCCAGATTTATCAACGCCTGATTGATAATGCCCTCTACGGATTTACCCGAATACCGGAACCCGAAGGGGGTGGATCAGGAGTAGGTGATGTGGAAGTGGATCCCTTCGAAGCAGGAGAGCAAGGCGATCTGGGAACACCATCCGTGTTAGGCGCAGATCCTATATCGACGACATTCTAATCCCGGCGGAATCGTGGAATCAGTTGTGCGAGAAAGTGACATCCCTACTGGAGGCGTGTACTAAGTGGAATCGCTCTATCAGCGTGGTGAAGAGTTATCGGGGAATGCGCAAGGATGCATATTTAGGTCATCGAGTCTCCAAGGAGGGATTGGAGGCGAATCCTAAAGATCTGTCTTCGTTGGCAGATTTGTCTTTCTCGCAGTCGCTACGGGCGATGCAATCCTTCTTGGGCAGCTTGAACTACTACAGTCGGTTCATTGAGGATTACGCACTTTTCGCTGCAGTCCTCTATGAATTGAGGGAAGTGGATTTATGCTGCGATGGCTACTTCGGCTGTCCGGATCAAGATCCAACAAACTCTGGCCCTAGAGATCCCAGATCCACGTGGGGGTCCATATGGTACGACGTCGGGAGGCTACCTGAAGCAGGAACAGGATCCACCCCGGGACCAACTGGGAGAGGATCCGATCGGGAGGGAGTTGACATAAGGGATCTCAGACAAAGTGAACCCGAGTGGATCCGATCTCACCACGCGTTCGTAGAACTAAGGAACCGGATCGCGACGACGCCCATCCTCCGCCATTTTGATCCCGAACGTCAGCCCACAGTGATAGTCTGTGCTAGCGATTGGGCAGTCTCGGCAGTTTTGGTACAAGCGTATGAGGGGATCTGTCATCCGGTTACCTTCGTCAGCCGAACGCTAAAGCCTAGCGAGTTGAATTACGGAGCAGTGAAAAAAGAGATCCTGGCACTTCTACGGGTGTTGGATCTCAATTATAACCTGTTGGTGGGGAGATCCATCCGGATCCTGACGCGACATATTACGCTTGCCTGGTTGTTTACGTCGGCTAGGTTACAAGGACGGTTGGGACAATGGACAGCCCTGCTCTCATCATGGACATTGAAGATCGTTAAATGTTTGAAAGGGGAAGACGAGATCTTGGGAGGATTGACCGCGAGCATTACGCCCAGAGTCAAGATGGATGAAGCACTGACTAGGATCGCTCCCAAGAAAGAACCCAAGCGCCAAACTCAGATCCCAATCCCGACGGTACAAGGGGATGACGATCTATACGTCCTCAGTTTCGATGGATATGCCCGCGTGCAACGCCGAGGAGGGGCTTACAGCTCAATTCTATGAAGACTGCCCGGATGGAAAGAGGTAAGGGCCAGATCTACGTACGCGGAATGCCTCACTGTTAATGAAGCGGAGTATAAGAGACTCCTGTTAAGGTTGGATCTACTAAAGGAAGAGGTTCCAAAAAGGCTGGTGATATGTGGAGATTCAAATTTGGTAATCAGACAGGTGTGAGGTGAAAACGACTGCAAAGCCCCTGCATTAACGTTGTTACGCCAGAGGGTGATGACTCACCTGCGTGGTTGGATGAATCACGAGCTGGTACATGTCAAGCGAGATTGGAACGCAAGTGCGGACAGCTTAGCAAGTGCTGCTCTACGGAATCAATGGGGAATCGAGGTGGAGAGAGAGGCCGAGCGCCAGGATCTCGTCACATTAAACCGACTAGACGAAGTGGTGGTTGTTAGATCCGCGAAGCGGACGGTCCAGGATAGGGCTGTCCCTAGATCTAGCGGAAGGGTATATCTAGCCCCTAGATCCTCGATGAAGCGTATGCAAAGGGAGTCCCTATTGAGCGGATTCTCAAAGCACAAAACGAAGAGACATGGATATTGGGACTAAAGAAGTATCTGATGGGGGATGTACGAGACCTGAGTCGGGAAGACGCCAAATCCTACAGTATTATCGCTACGGATTATGCAGTGGATCTGAACGATTTTCTCTTCTATTGTCCTCCTACGAAACGAGTCAGCGGGGATCGAGGTGGATTGATGAGATTGGTGATGCCGGAAACCTTGCAACAGTACGTCCTATATCACTATCACGCTAGCTTAGAATGAGGACATCAGGGAATCGGTCGGACTTACCAATAGATCCGAGAATGTTTCCACAGGAGGGGACTATTCAAGGGTGTGCAGCGATACGAGAAAGCACTTCACCACAGGTGCGTTTACACCCGACGGCTCCAGTTTAGCCACTGTCGACACTCTCGACAGGGATCCAGGCTTTCGGTCCAATGGAAAGCTCGGATTCAACTGCGGATTAGCAGGACCCAATGGGCCGGGTTCAATCGCCTGCAAACTCCCATTCACCGACCCTTTTCACCTGGGGACCGGCTCTGGGTATTTTTAGATGAATCACATCCAGCCTCCACCACTTGGAACCCAGTCCGATGATCTTCCGCGGAGTTGGATATGAAGGCCGGCCCCCCAAGGGGTCGGTCGGCTCTGCCTGGGGATCCACCTCTCCGAGACATTCAGTCTCGGTTGTCGCTTCATACGCCAGATTCTGCCATTCTATATAGCGACGAGATCCAACTGACACATATCCAGGCCGTCTAGGAATACCATCCTTCGCCAGCCATCGCCCAATTTCTTCATAGTGGTCTTGTAGCCTCTTGTCGCTGACATTCGTAGCTTGCATATACTGTGATCGACCTGGACCTTGGATTACTGTAGGCACCAACTTCTCGCCCCGAGTGACCCACAGTTTCTCGTGTTCCACCCATTTCACCCGATCTGGCAATTCCCAGGTTTCTCCGGGCTCGATCCAGGTCGTTTTATCTGCTCTTACGCTCCTCATCTTCGTTCCGTACAACGGGCGTCGCCCACTGAGCTGGATCCACATTTCAGCCGGGAAGCACAGAGTCCCATCTGCCAGATCCAACCTTACCCCGGCTGGTACCATGAAATCCATCCCAAGGATGGCATCTTGACCAGCGAGATCTCCGACCCAAATATCAAACCAGTACACCAAACAACCTGCCAACGTGATCTTGATCCGCGTTCTCCCATTCGTACGGTACACAGCTTCACCACTCCCAACACAATCTTTAATCCGACCCCCATCCACTCGGCACCCAACCTTACGAGCAAAGGCGGCATCTAGTATAGACACCTCGGCACCACTATCTAGGAGAAGGATCGCTTTTTCATTGTTGACCTTGCCTCCTACCATGGCTTGTCTGAACCACTTTCCTGGGGCATGGTACTTCCAGTATCCACGGGACTCCCCGGTTAGCAGATCCATGGATCCAACATCCTCAGATCCACGGGATCCAGTGACCAGACAGACCTTAGGTGGATCTGCAGTGACTTCACCCTTGGTAGGCTCAAACCATCGACCATGTTGGCGCTTCTCCCAATAACCACGTGCCTCTCCTCTGTGTAGATCCAGGGTTGAAGAAACTTCGGATCTGGAAAATTCATCCACTTGGCGCAAACTAAAAATCTTGGCAACTGACACTTCATGTAGATCACGTGTAATATCGACTGGATCTAGGAGCCTGCTACCTGGATCTAGCGACGTCTTGTTCCCAAATGTATAATGCAATACCTAGAACGCTCGGCTCGTACCAGATTCAAACCCGGCGAGCGTCCTAGTGTAACATCTTCTCTGCCACTACTGGCAACATCCCATCTGTGCTGGATCGAACCATTGGCGGATCTGGCTGTAGAACACTTCCATCGGGCACTTGCCAGCGTCGTGGATCTTGCCACAACCCCGACACACGTAAAAACAGAGATCCCCGGGATGACCTTTCTTGCCACACTTCTCACAAACCAGATGTTTCCAAGATCCAGCATCCGTGAGCTTCCGGGGTCCATACTGCGAGCACCAGATTCGGCCTGTCCCATCCATGAAATCTCGGGATCTGTACATCCCACGGTCTCTGGGTAGGGAATCAACGGTCCTAAGGTTATCTCTAGTCTTTGTCATTCGGCCATTGGAAGCGGTTAGACAGATTCTACGGTAATCCTCCGGATCGGAGTCCGATTCATCAGATCCAGATTTAGTTCCTGGGTCGGGCGCCATGACTTGGTGAACGCGTCAAGCTGGAGCCGTGGGTGTCGGAGCCTTTTGGCGATACTTGTCAGACCCGGCAGCTGCCTTCTTCTGGCCGTGTTTCGCGCGATCCACAGCCCTCAATACTTCTTCAAGCTCATCGGCGTCTGGAAGACGTAACAGGGTCAGCCTGTCGGTCAGATACACATGTCCCAAAGTTTCGATGAAATGATCCACGTGTTCCCCTAGTACCTTGGCTCCCCCATCCTTGATCTTCAACTTGGCCCGTAGACCGGCCACATTTAGTCGATGAAGATACTACAGCGGAGATTCGTCCGATCGGCGGCGAACATGGTAGTATTGTCGCGCCACCGACACCCCCAATCCCCAATACTGCGTTTGGAATCTGCGCAGCTAATTCGGCCATTTGTTCCTGGTGGGTCTGCCCAGCTGTCGATACCAGTTTCTGGCTGGCCCCGCTAGCAGGTCCGCAAATGTCAGACCCTTTTCGACATCCGACGGATAGTCTCTCCTGAGGGCTGACTTGACCTTGCTGATCCATGTTCGCGCACAATCTTCATCTTGATCCTTGCCCGTGAGCTCCTTCAGATCCGATAGGACGGAGATCCGTACTCCCTGGATCAAGGACGATCCATCCGTCCCGGCTGCAGCTGTTGCTACCGCCGCTGTCGAGGGGGATAGGACGTCCAGATCATCTGGATCGAACTCATCATTTGGCGTTGTCTCCCTCTTCTGACTCCATTTCCACGTCTCGTGCTCTATGGGCATGGAAAACTTGCGTTTGCGGCTTGGGCGCCCTCATGCCTTATTCGGCCAGGAAACGACTCATCGCAGCTTTGAAGTGCCGTTGCAACGTTCCCGAGGAGGTGGCGGAGGCCCTGTAGCCGTCGTGTGGCCCACTGACGAGGCGGGAACCATCAGACGATTAGTTTGAACCTGATTCGACGATAATCCCACTGGCTTCTTGCTGTATCAGGCTCGATCCTGGTTGGATGGTATCAGATCGCGGGTATGGCGCCCTGGATTCCGAGTCTTCATAATCGAGGGCGCCTCCTGTCCCTGGATCATTGCCCGCACTTCCAGCATTGGCGGCTCGGAAGACGTATCTGTCCCATCCTCAGCCGCGGATTCGTAATTAGAGGATGCAGCTTGGCCGATCCTCGGCGACGACACTGGATTCATAGTGTGCGACCTTTCTCCGGCGATGTACTTGACTCTGACGAACACGTCCCGCGTCGCCGATACTATGAGATCCAAGACTAGCTCGAAGATATCCTCTGCATCGAGCGCACCAGCTACGTTCCCGAATCCGTAAGCAAACGTAATAGATCCTTGACTGCCAATAATGTGTTCGCCGTTTTCGTTGGTGCTCTCACCGGTTCCCTTGGATCCGCATGACAGGATCTCGATACAGAAAATCGCGTAGAGCATGGTGGCGATATACGAACTCGAGTGCCTCGTCGGACCAGCTTGGCCTGGATCC
>NW_003303700.1:736451-763717 GCF_000142945.1 Phytophthora infestans T30-4 | reverse complement strand
TTCTCTCCCCTCGCTCAATCTTCACTTGAGCATCTTCTTGGGACTCACGGTGAGCTCCCGGGTCACCAAAAGATCCGCGCATGCGCACCCTTGTGGTGTAGTGGGATCAGCAAAATCTGCGAGATTGCTGGATCCAACTTAATAACAGCGCCTAGACACCGACTACGGAGTGGGCCCCCGATGATCCGTGATCTGCTGAACTTTCTTCACCTTGTGTACCCGTCGGTAGGGCGGGATCTTGCTCTCTCGGTAACTTCCGAAGAGTATGAGTGGTGAAGGTTGAGTGTGTTGGCGAGAAGTGGGGATGGGGTGGAGCAGTAGTGGTAAGATCTTCACACTGCGTCCGTAGTTGTTTCTGGATCCCAAGCGAATATTCGAGCTTGGTGTATCCAGGGCATAGATCTGAGAGGTGGCCGTAGGGTTGCCTTGCGGGTGTATTTCCTTGCCTTTGTTTTCCTTTGCGTCGTACTTGCCGCCTCCTGTGACGGGATCTTGAGAGTTGAGAGCTTCTTAGGTATACCCGGTCAAGTAGTAAATCCGGATCTGCACGTGTAAAGGAAAGCTCACTAGCCTGTTGGATCTGGCCAATGTATTATCCAGTTATCTCTACCAACACTAGATTCGCAATTCCCAAACTTCACCGAGCTCGTACGGCTAATGTAGTTCCGATTCTGGAGTGCAGGAAGGCACTTGCGTGATACTGTGCAAATTGAGGTCTGTATTGATATTTAAGCCTATACCTGCCTGGATTTCTACCTTCTATGTCTTTCATCTGCTAAATCCCTTACCAGGCTCGGCTGCATGTCTCTTCTTCCCTTGGTCCATCATCCCAGCTGTATTAGCATCAGATCCACCAGATCCATGGCGTAATCATTGTGGTCGCCTACACTATTCTGGATCCAGGTCATGGATCTGAACTCTCCAATCTTCCAACATTGTCTTACGACTGTTTGTGATCTCCATCGCTCAACGAAAGTTCGAGATCCATTGCATCCACCATCTCCATATCCTGGATACAGGTCACTCGATGTGGGATCCTCAACCCCTTGGATCTGGACTTGGACGAGTGGGATCGGAGACATATAGTGATGGATCTTGCCTTCTCGTTTGTCGTTGATACCAGATCCACCTTCAGATAAAATCTACCGTCTTTCTTCCATAGGATCTGCACTCGATCCACCCGCA
This sequence comes from Phytophthora infestans T30-4, assembly GCF_000142945.1. NCBI lineage: Eukaryota > Oomycota > Peronosporomycetes > Peronosporales > Peronosporaceae > Phytophthora > Phytophthora infestans. The sequence goes on along the minus strand of NW_003303700.1, from coordinate 762,532 downwards.
TATGGTATATCCCATATCCCCTAGGTGTAATCGGGTGAGGATGGATCCGAGGCTCCACTTGGTGGATCCTGCCTTCCCGAATGTTATCCATGCCACATCCATCGTCGACCAATATAGGATTGCCGCTTTATCTTGGCCCAATTCACTTCGAGCAGCGTGGATCCTTGCCGGGCAATCCAGCTCCTCTCTAACCACCGGGTGCTGTCACAATCTGGGATAGTGACTCCTTGTCAGATCCAGTCTCTTATTTCTAAGAACGCACTTCACCACACAGATTGGGATAGCTTTCGAGCTAATCCGGCCTACGAGCTACTGAAGAAATACAAAGACACTGTGTTCTGCCCAGAACTCCCTGAGGGTCTACCAGAAAAGCGTGAGATCGAGCATCGAATTGATGTACGAGATACCAATCTGGCGATGTGCCGTCAGGAGTGGTGCCAGTCGCCGGAGCAACAGCGGAAAATCGTGCACTGAGTGGAAGATATGGAAGAAGCTCATCAGACCAAGTATCAGTTCTCATGCAGCTTCCAAACGATGTGAAGCTTCGGAACGAGATTATCAGCGAGTGCCACGACTCCAATTATGGCGGACACCCCGGTGCGGAGTGAACGTATCTGACCCTGGCTAGACGGTGGTATTGGTCGAAGATGTTAGCGTCGATACAGAAGTTCATTGCGGATTGCGAACAATGTAGACGCAACAAACCTCGGCTGACAAAACCAACAGGTCTTCTCGAACCTTTGAGCATTCCGGATGAGCGATGGAGATCCATCTCTATGGACTTCATCACTGACATGCCTCGGACGAAGAACAAGGTCGACTCGATAGGGGCTGTTGCGGATGGCCTGACGAAGAGATGTGACTTTGTTTCGACGACGAAAACCGTGACGGCAGAAGGTGCTGCTCACCTGTTCGTAAATCACATCTGGAAGCTCTATGGTATGCCGACCAACATTGTCTACGACCGTGACAGGAAGTTCGTATCAGCCTTTTGGCAACATGGCTTCAAGTCCATCGGGGCCAAGCTGAATATGACGGTCGCGCATCTAGCTCGAGCGGATGGACAAACGGAGCGGATGAACCGAACTCTGGAAGCGTACTTACGATGCTTCGCTGGACCTTTACAAGATGACTGGGACATCCATCTTGCGAACGCAGATTTTGATGTAAACTCCACTGTCAACTCAAGTACCAAACTTGCACCATTCAAAGCGGACCTGGGCTACATCCCACTGAACCCACTTCAACTAGCAGCGGAGAAGATCGCTAACGTGCCATCCAGCCGACGTGGATCAGATTTTTTGGAGCGCCCAGCGTCCATCTTACTGTGTTGCCGAGAAGCACTTGCACAGGCACAGGAACGGATGCGTGACGTACACGATGAAAACCGTGCGGAGAAAACATTTAAAGCTGGTGAGCGAGTGTATCTGAGCCCTCAGCACTTGGTTCCAAAGCATACGAGACTACCAAACTCAACCAAGTTTGGCCAAAGTGGATTGGTCCGTATACGGTCACCCGGAAGGTGCACAATCACGTCTACGAGTTGAATATTCCAGCTGGTAACAAGCTCCATACTGTGTTCAACACTGGTCCCTGAAACTGTACAACGAGCCGACATGACTTTCACGACCGACCAATATGATTCTGACAGACGAAAGTGTTGGCCAGCTTGTAAAGCGACTGCTTCGAAAGCGTCGCCATCGGCAACGTACACAATTTCTTGTGGAGTGGGTGGGTGAAGAGGAACCCACGTGGGAACCAGTGGGAAACCTTAGCCAAGTACCTAATTTGTTTGCATCATTTGAAGCTAACCAACGTTTGAAGCAGCAAAGCAAAACCAAGAAACCATGAAAAGGGGGCCCAAGGCCTACATGTATTGAAGCTCAAGTATGTCCTAGTTGCGGAAAAGCTTCTGTTTCTTGCGCAATCACTGTTTCATCGACATCTTCATCTTCTTCGGCGACTGGGGAACCTCAGTAGCAATGCGATAGACGGCGTAGACACGCTTGATCCAATCCAGTTTGCAGACATGTTCCAGCGTACAAGGCGCATCCCCAGATTCGTTGTAATCGTCGAAGATCATCACCGGGAATTCCTGCTTCTCAGGGTCGTAGTTAACCACAAGCGCGAAGCAGCGTTCGACGAAGTGTTGCGCCGGATGAACGATGTAGCAGTCATCCGGAAAATGGAGTGCCTTGCGTTCCAGCTTAGCCACAGTCGTCATCGAGAGCTTCTGGACCTTCTTGAACAGTTGAAGATAATCCAGCGGGACTCCTTTAGCGCAGATGAAGTTGAAGAACGCATCAATCTCACGCGTGAGCACACCGTTGGGAAACAACTTCTTCTAATTCCAGTGTCCACTGTTAACCAGACCGTCCGGCCCAAGTCCGTAGCAAGCAGTTTGAAACGAGAACAGGAAGCACAATTTCGTCTTCGATGCCCCAGCTCCACGGAAATGGCGATCAAAGTACTTGTAAAACGATATCCGCTTGCAGGCGTTGATCCACGCGTTCACCTGATCCATACACCAGTAGACACCCTTCAAGTTTCCAGGCCACTCCCATGTGAGCTGGACCCCCCCCCCCCGTCTCCCCACTCAACCACGAACGCAACGTGGGGTAGCTCACCATAGCGATCGATGAGAAGACGCACTTTCCAGACCTGATCTGGGTCGAACGGGGCGTTGACCTTGTAGAGGAGGTTCTCCGCGTGCGACCTTGGGTGAAACTCTGGTGAGTCAGCCAAGGGCGGGCGCTCAGTAACTTCTTGAGCCGCTAAAATCAAGTTGACTGCCGAGTATGGATCTTCCCAAGCGAGCCATGATGGAGTCTTGTCGCGCCCAGCAGTAGCAGAAGCAGCGGTGGCAACATCAGATGACACAGCAGGCGACGCCAGAGGAGCCGAACGCACAGGTGGGTCCAGCGAGATCACAGTCTCAACGACCGACCCATCCGAGTCCGAGTTACTTGGGGACGGCGGAGCGCCAGCAGACGATGGCAAAAGCGAAGGCAAGCGAAGCGAAGCCACGGAGACAACCGGTTAGTGTGGAACGATACAGTGAGGAGCTGCGGCAGCCGTCTTGGGTGCCAACGATACACCGTTCAACAGTGACATGGGCGATTGGGAGCCCAGGAAGTCGTGAGGCTCCTTCTCGGTGATATCGCCGAGCATGTCGAGCTGGCAAGAATCTTCAGTATTGAGGACGCCAGCGGCAGCGAGAAGGCCAGGCACGAGGCCGTAGGCAAGGTGAGCCACCACGCGTCCCTGAAGTGGCGGGACGCGCACTCCTTGGTTGGAGCTTTGCTGGACCATGGTTCTAACCGGTGGCAACCTCAGATCGAAGCATCAATACTTTGGAGCCGTTCAGATGCCATCAGGACTGTGTTGGCTCATGCGAGCCAATTTTCGAATGACTGGCTATTCCTGAGCGGACGCCTTCTGGGGGGGGGAGTGTAACAGGTATATATTGTGTTTTAGAATATGATTTAGGATAGGATATGTTACTTTACAAACTTTAGTATAAATGCAGAGTATGGGAGCTCCGCTCTCAACTGCCCGAACTGCGCGAGTCCGCAACCTCATCACTTCTCGTTTTGGCCACCCCTGCAAACAGCATCTTACTCTCATTTGCATCGCAATTGATAAAATGACGCTAGGGGCTCAGTTTTTTGCAGGAATAATTGCACGGCTTACTGGGATCTCAGCATTTCGTAGCGAATGGTCTAAATTAAACCCAGATTTATGAAATTAAAGAAGTCGATTTGGGTACATAGGGTGTGACGGGGTCACACAGCACCTTGCGCTAGAGGAAGTTGGCTTCCGAGCATATACAAACTTTCAGTGAACGGCAGCTCACAGGTCCCCTTTGTGTGGTGTAGTGATTTCTCCATAGCTAGCGGATAATCGCCCGTCGACAAAGACGCGACACCGCCCAAGATGTTGAAGCGACGAACCCTCGGTCATGTGATGTACAGTGACACCAAGGTGCAAGAGACTCGACGGCGTCACTACCGAACTCTCAACGGAAATTGGATACGGCCCATATGTCACTGAATCCAGGCTGTCCTTATTATTAATAATGGACTGGCCGGATTCGCATTCAGCGGGCCATCTACGGTACGAACCCTCATTGGCGGTTGGGATGAGCTCGCGGAAGACTCAGCGACCCTTGGAAGGCACGTTTTCGTCTGGGACAGGGCGCGGGCCGTTAAAGATGCTCATGCGACGGTGCAGACGACGCTTGACGTGCAAGAAGATCCATAACGGATCATTGTTCACTTGATATTTGTATACTTGGTCAGGACTTCTTATTAGGAATAGACCCGAAAGGGTAAACATAAATACAGAACAGAATTTCCACTCAAGCACACAGAGCGACGTCCGGTTTCAAGGTAAGCGTTTGGTCGAGCTTGATTGAGTGTGTCATGCCTGTCGGTGAACTCGAAGCTCTGTAGCGAGGGTTCATCCGGCAAGGCGAAGAGACTGTGTATTTTGGCCGATTACTATCGAGAGGTTTTACGTGACGGCTTATTGTTGCATATTTACACGACTGGGAGTGCTTGTACTGCATCCCTTTTATTCTTCCAACTGAGTATTGAACACTCGGTGCCCTCGTAAAAGGCTTACCTGTGTCTGGTACCCTTCCGCTGTTGGGACCACGAGGATTCAAAACACCTGCTAGCTTTGCTCGTGCTAGTAGCGTGTTCTTATTTTTACTGGCTGGCCTATATAAGTAGTTTACAAGGTCCAGTTTGTCCCGGTGCAAGGGCAGAACTGGGGTCTTCAGGTCCGCCCGAACGTTCGTTTGGTATCCTAGCAGAAGTTTTGTTGTGGGAACGTCCTAACTACATTTGTAGCTAGAACTCACGATGGAATTCCAACACCACAACTGGTGCCGTGACCTCAGAACAGATTGTGACCATTGTGAACTGTTTGTATAGCCTTCCTGTTTACGAGCTACCAAGAGAAGAAGAAGAAAACGAGAACAACGGCGAAAGGATAACCGACGGTAGCAGCTACGCCTGCCAAGTCTGGCGGAGCTCGCAACGAGAGTTCAAGTCCGGACGTGTCGGCTGCACGCTTTGCAGCCTCCACCGAGCTTTTGGTGAGCTTCGAGGACGAGGCGGACATCGGTCCTGACGCCCATGATTACGACGATAACGAAGACAAGACGTCGGCTCCAGAGCCAGGCGCAGTGACACCGGAGACGGTCACTCTACCGTCGGGGCTGAGCGGGGCGACCAGGTCCCTTTCGAGGAACCTCGCCGACGAGCTAGATGACGTCGCGAGACCAGAACCGGTCTATGAAGATTATGACGGTGGGACCGAGGGTTCTAAATCCAAGGTGGAGAGTGCAAATCATTCAGCACTGCTGAAGGCACCTCGCCCACCTATCAACGGTGATGCACCAGCCGCCATGCGCGTTTTCGACCGCGTACAAGCGCTGATGCGGAATGATGAGTGGATGCAGCTGTTCAAGCCCATCCCCAAGAGAAAGGCCGACTGGCCTGCGCTTGCGCAGGAACTTCAATACCCAGTCAACTCGGTGTCGACTAGTCAAGTTGCCGAGGATTCAGTTTCGCTACTGTTGTCGTTGGGCTTTGAGAATGAGACATACCCATCGACGATGTCGCTCCAAGATTGGAGTCCACATGAAGCCGGAGCAGCTCTCCAGAAATGGAAGAAGAAGCTTCGGAAGGCGTGTGGCGCTGTTGGCATCAACGCTGGAAAGCAGTCGGTGAGTCGAATGATCGTTCAAGATGTAGATCCGTCCACGATTCCGCTTCCGCAGACACCCCAACGATACGACCGTACTCCTCCGACCAAGCGTGGAGCTGAGCGTGGCGACTTTGGCACTACCGAAGCTTCACCGTACTTTCAAGACTCGCACATGGTTACGCCACGTTCGGAGAGCCGTATGCAGCGTGTTTACGCCGGTAACGAGGGTTCGTTCGGTCGCCGGGGTGGTGCGCGAGCTCCCAAAGGTGGTGCCGGACGTCGTCAAGTCGACAGCGACGGTTCGTCCAGTGACGATGACATTTTGGTGCGTTCGACGAGGAAGATCCTCAAGTCGAGTTGATGCGTCAGATGAATGAGCTGGCGACGCTGAACGATGTGGACCCGACACCGAGGATTGAAATGGCATCGCACCGACCGTTGGATCGCATCACGCCGTTCTCAGGCTCTCGCAACAAGAGCAAGAACTGTATGCAGTGGCTCCGTGGGTTTGTCTATGAAATGACTGGAACCCACACAGATGCCGACAAATGGTGCATTCCATTTGAGCTTAGTCTCCGGGACGGAGCCATTCATTGGTTCCGTCAACTTCTGAAGAAGACGAAGCGCAAATATGGAAGCTGCTGAGCGATGCGTTCATCCGCTACTACTGCTCAAAGTTCACGCAGACGGCACTGTCACGTTACTACTCTGCAAAACGGTAACGTAACGAGCATCTGTGAGACTACATAAACAGGCTGAATGGCTAGGCTCGGACCCCCGTCTACCCTTCGAGAAGAGTGGTTGCGACGCGAAAGAATACATACAGCAGTTCCTAGCAACATGCGATGATGACAAGTTGGCGGAAAGTCTACTAGCTGAGTTAGAGGGTCGTGAAGCTGCCCAAGGGGGCACCGAGTATTGAAACGAAGATCCGAACGCTCACAACGATGTGCAAGACGAGTACAACGACTTTCAGCCCGATAATACGGATGGTGATTTCTCATTGGATAAAAAGGACCGATACCTCGCCGCGGCTCACGAACATGAGCGCCGTGCAGCTGCTGAAGGCACCTACGCACGTTCAGACAACCGTCAGACGCGTGGGAACACGCCTGATCGCGAGAATGGCTTCAATTAAGATCGCCGAGGTGGTGACCGTGGGTTCAATCAGGACCAACGCGGTCGGCGCGACTTCAACCGCGACAACAGACGCTCACAGTACGGATCATGCGCGGTGTGCGGTGGCATGAGTCACTCCGCCCACTACTGCAACAAGCGATATAAGTTCTGCTAACAACTCCACGATGTTGGACAGTGCGAGCTTTTCCGCAGCTTCCAAGACCTTGCCAAATTCGTGCGCACCAAAGGCACGAAGGAGGAGCTCCCACCAGAGCTCAAGGCCGTCATTCAAGAACGCCATTTAAACTAGGCAGCCCGCCAACTACAACTGGGTTGGTCCCTATCGGGCTGCCACAGTTAACTGAGCCTTCAATGGAAGCAGAGTGTATCTTTGCTTTCATGGGGCAGAGTGAATGGCCTGATAATTACGTAACAAGTGTGAACGCGACGGGAAAAAAAGAAGAGGAGTAGAATCCTCGGTGGAGGTGTTGGAGAGAGCGTGGAGTGTGCTGATGCTGATGAGGGCACCAGCGAGGGTTCGTTCGGCGTGGTTTCGAGTGCAGCGCGAGACGAGCCCAAGGGTCACTCCAAGATGATGAAGTTGAACCCTGGCGAGAGACAGGGGTGGTGGTCGGCCAAGAAATTCGACCGACGGATCAGAATGAGAGCTCTAATACAAGGCGCTGTGATCGACCAGCGAACGAGGATCCTCCTCGACACAGGAGCGAACGTTGTTGTGATCACTGACGCCTTTGCCAAGAAGTTACGGCTCCGAGATGTTCCCGATCACGGACGCCGCATTGACATTCAAGGAATCAACGAAGGCAAGGTGTCTACGACGCGACGAGCGTGCGTCAAGATTACACTCGGATGAGAGATGGTGTACGAATTCGAGATGTGGGTATAGTGCAGGCATCGACGTAGTACTCGGGATCGACTTTATGATTCCAGCAGGGATCCGGTTGGACCTGTTCCACGGCGGCGCAATTACCGCACGAAGTCCAAATCCCGCTGATAAAGACCAAGAACATGATCGACAGCGAAGAATACGGCTCCCATGTTAACGCCGGGCCACCCGAGCGGTTGGACATTCAAGCGCACGACTGGCGAGAATATCGACTAGCGAAGCGTCAAGTCGGACTGGAAGAAAATGTACTGTGGGATCGTCGAACGAACAAGCTAATCCCGTCAGTGGCGAGGTTTCGACGTGGACGGCCTCAGAGCATTCGATTGACCAATGTATCCGACCAAACAGTGTACCTACCAGCGCACGACTCGACCGCGATGTGGATTCCAGATGGGGATTTGCCGCGAGAGTGACGGCTATGTGCGTCTGGATTCCAAGAAGTACCAAGCCTGGCAGGTGCTGACGTACGAAGGTTGCAGAGGCCGCGAGCTGTTTCAGCGTGAGTGCGAAATTTACGAGCAACGGCTTGCAACTCAGCCTTCGGCAGTTGAGCGACCGTACTATCCAGAACCCAGTGGGGTGCTAGCACGACCTCTAGAAGACTCGCTATTGGATTCCAGTGATCGTCTGATGTGTGCAGAGCGCTGGGCACTGATCCTGGAAGAACGTGAACGAGTGGAAGCATGTCTGGCGTCTGGGGTGACAGCCGGAGACTCGGCCGATGGTCAGCCTTTCGAAGAGCCTTTGAACAATTACACGACAGCTCACAGCGGAAGCAATAATGCAAACTAAGCCTCGGTAGCGCGTACACACGAACTACTGAGATCGGTTAACGTTGTACATACGCCAACGAGTGTTCGTTTCAAGTCTGGGGTGACCACGGAAGCGACAAGTAACAGCACTGGATTAGATGGAGTCATCAGTTTTGACGAAGTTGTCCCGGCCTTGTGCGCAGTGAAATTTACGAACGAGACATCGGTGGTTGGTCCAGAGGATGCAGACATCGCGCTGAAGGTGTTGAATACGGCACCGAATGTTCGTTGCCAGATTGGTGCGAATGCCGAACTGTCGCTCAACAGAGGTCAACAACTAAATATGTCGGTTGCCTGCGCATTCGACATTGCGAATAACGACTCGGCAGGTGGCCCAGAGATGGGAAACCAGGATGGGAAGGAGATGGACACAGTACCGACTGTTGAAAACGATGCGGATGCCGACGTTGAGTCAAGGAAGGAGTCCGTCGCGACTTTGGACGAGACTTACATGTCGGCTGCTCGCGTATTAACGGCCGAATGAAATGAAGCAACTGAGGATACAAGAAGTGATTTCTGCGAGCACCCAGCTAACAACATTGACCTGGAAGACTACACGAAGGAGTTGACATTCCTACCGGACCTTACCGAAGAAGTCAACACAACAATAGCCTACAATGCGCCCAATGTTGCAGATTCTCAGCTGTCGACCGATCGCAGGGAGCGTCTGGTCGCAACGCTGAAGAATCGCGAGCACATCCTGATTGCTAGTGGTAACGCACTGCCGCCCCCGGCCTACGGCGCGGTATGCGATATCGACACGCTGGGCCACGCCCCAATTAAACAGCGTGCCCGTCGCGTGCCGTTACGATTTCTCGGCAAACTGTACAAGCTGCTACGCGCTTTGCTGCGAGCAGGACTGATCGTCTTTTCAGACAGTCCATGGGCATCGCCGATCGTGATTGTGATGAAAAAGAACGAGCTGGACATCCGGCTCTGCATCGATTACAAAATGGTGAATGCCATCACCGCAATCATGGAGTATGCAATGCCGCTAGTCGACGATCTGTTGACCGATCTCGAGTGTTACCTATGGTTCTGCTCGCTGGATGCTGCACGCGGCTTCTGAGCGGTCATGATGACCTTGCGAGCACGTAAAGTGTCGGCGTTTGTCTGCGCACTCGGACACTTCGAGTGGCTATGCATGCCCTTCGAGTTAACGAACACGCCGATGATCTACCAACGTATGATTGACAGCGCACTCTGGGGGTTCGTTCAACCTAAAGGAGGTTGGTTTGAATACTCGGAGAAGATGCGTTTAGCTGAAGAACAGGCGAAGTAACGTCGTGGGCCAAGCGCCGAGGGTTAGTTTCAAACGAAGCTCGCAGCAGACCGCGAAGCACCGGTAGAGACCGACCCTGTACTACAACTCGTCAACAGCCCCGTCGCTGACATGTTTACGAACGGGGAACCAGACGAATCATCGCTGGTACCTGTATTTGGTCGACGGTCGTTTGTGGATGACATTTGCTTCGGTGGCGAGGATTTCGACAGCTGCCTGGCGACGCTGGACCGATTGCTGGCAAGATTTGCACAGTGTCGGATCAGCATTAGCTTCACCAAGAGCATCTTCTGCCAGCCCAAGGTGGATAAAATTTCGCCAGAAGGAATCAGGGCTGATCCGAAGAAGCTTGCGGCCATTACCAAGCTTTCGTTTCCGACGAGTAAGAAGGGGGTGCAAACGTTTCTTGGAGCGGTTACTTACTACAGCCGCTTCACTCAAGACTTCGCGGTCTACCGTGCGGCGCTGTACCAGCTTAAGGATGAAGACTTTGCCGTTGAAGGTGGCCATTCTATGGCACGTCGTTCCTTCGAGAAATTGAAGGCGAGTGTTTCACATTCACCCATCCTCAGGCACTTCGATCCGTCGAAGGAAGTTCATGTGATGCTATTTGCGAATAAATGGGCGTTGAGCACGACGCTTATGCAATTGCACGAAGGCAAGTTGCACCCCGTACGATTACTCGGCCGTGTGCTCAAAGAATCTAAGATGAACTATCATCCTGCTGAGAAGATAGTTTTGGCGTTACTCTTGCTGTTGAAGATCTGTTACGTCCAGCTGGCAGGAAAATCGCTACATGTCCATACACGATTAACGACGTTAGGGTGGGTGCATAAGTCGAAGTCTCTCTTCGGACGCGCGGTCCAGTTCGCTGTGCTACTCTCGCAGTGGTATTTGAAGGTACAGCGCGTGAAGGAGAAGGATAATGTCTTCGCACAGCTACTGCAGTCAAGCATCACGAGCTTCGTCGACTCGGAAGATTCACTCGCGCCGGTGACACCTCCAAACAAGGGATCTCCGACTGTTCGAATGGTCCCCGCGTTGCTGTACGCCAGGCTTCCCCCGTAGTTACAGTGTATTCGTCATGTCTTTTGACGGATCAGCGAAGCCAGAGGAGTACGGTGGCTACGGGAGCTGTTCCTGGGTGTTGTGGAGCCTTCCTGAGTAAAAGATAGTGATTGCTGCGAGCGCTTACCTCTCGGCCACCACGGTGAATGAGGCAGACTACACAGGAAAGATTAACGGTGTCAAGGCTGCTATTGCGCACGGTGCCGAGGATTTAGTCATCGTTGGTGACGCAAGGCTCGCGATTCAGCAATCACTAGGGGTGATCGGATGCAGGAAGAGGACACTGCTAGCACTGCTGAATATCCACAAAGAGCTCGCGACCAAGCTTCGATCGGTGAAATATCTTCACGTTGTACGAGAATACAACGCTGCCGCGGATTCATTAGCCACTGAAGCGCTGGAATCGAAGGTCAGTCGTGTCATCTTGGCTGAAACTCGCAAGTCGGAATTGGCGTCGCTGAATCGCATCCAGGAAATGGTCTACGAGCCGGATGAAGACACGTCACGTGGAGCAGAGCGTCAAGTACAGTACATGTACTGTCAGGCAGCGAGTCTTCAAAGTGGAAAACGTTCGAAAATTTCGTGGTTGATTACAGCTCACCAGAGTGCGATTATGCTAATACGGCAGTGATGACTAGGCGACAGACGAAAGCCAAGAAACGCGTCAGGTTTGCAGATGAACACTCGGAGGGTCTCAAAAGCTCAAGAATAGCATGAAGAACGACGAGAGATGCCCAACGATGATTCAATCAGCAAAGATTTGCCAGACCATCCTCAGAAGACTGTACCAGCGCCATCTCCCGATGCGGAAGATGTTGACCCGGTAGCAATACGGCGTGGGCGGCGCAGACGGATAATGGTGGCACAAAAGGAGGAGCAGTAGTGGTCTAACATCAAGAAGGTGCTTCAGGGTTAAGCAGAAGAGCTGAGTTATAAAGAAGCTCGAGATGCTTGGAAGTACTGACCGGTTCGTGTTATCATAAAACGGCGTGCTTCACTATCATAGGTTGAATCGTCGGTACGACCACGGTTGACAAGAAGAGACTAAGCTGCGGTTATGTCCAGATTGCAGCTCGTGTAAAAGCCGTCCGCAGCTTCGTGGATACTCGCCTGGCAACGTACTAGCCGAACGACCTTTCCAGATCGTCTCGATGGATTTTGTGATCCCACTACCGAAATTTTGCAGGGGCAACACGGCGTTGCTCCTATTTCAGTGCTCGATCACATGATTCGTTATTGCCAGGGCTATGTCGGATACAACGGCGCTGAGTGTTGCTCAAGTATTCGAAGAATGTGTGTACCGACGGTTCGGTGCCCCATCATTGATCAGGCACGACCGCGACCCACGCTTCATGAGCGAGGTGTTCCAAGCATTTGTAGAGATGATGCAGTCAGGATCACGAGCGACGTTGAGCTATCGACCACAGGCTAATGGACAGCAGGAACAAGTGGCTCCGTCGGTGATGGGCTCCGTGCGGGTGTACGCGGAAGATCCACTACAGCAAGATTAGGACGAAATCGCCGAGAAGCTGGTATTCGCTATTAATACCTCCCAGGGCACTACGAGGAAGGAAACACCGTTCTACCTCGTTCACGGTTGGGATGCGCAGTCGACGTTGAGGGTGATGTCGTCATCGCTCAAACAAGAACTCGGCAAGCAGTCCGACGCACTGGCATGGCGACGAGGAATCAATCGACAACACGAGATCGCCCTCTCTATGGTCGAAAATTATCAGGCTGTAGGAAAGGAGCGATAGGCTAAAAAGCGTAACGATGCTCTGAGTCGACTGGAAAAAGCCGCTGTACCTCGGCCAAGTGGAAATGAACACTCGGTGGACCCTGCAGAAGCTTCGGAAGAGACAGATGATCCTGCAAGAGCCCCACCGAGATATTTTATTGAGATTGGGAGCCGGGAGTGGTTGTACATGGAACGCGTCAAACCGGGCTTGACGAAGAAATTAGCTCATCGGTGGCATGGACCTTTTCGGACTAAGCGCAAGATGGAAGAGCTTGCGTACGAGCTGGAACTGCCGAACCGAAGTGGGTATCGCTTCTACCCAGTAGTGCATGTGTCGAGACTCAAGGCGGTCAACGAATTCAACAGTCGACCGAACACAGGGTTGGTACTAGACGCGACTAATGAGGCAAGACTCGATCTCGACGAAGAGCTGTTGCCCGAAGACAGCTGGGAACCAGATCAAGTTGCCGGTGAATATGAAGTCGAGGCCATCCTCGACGACAGAACACCACTGTCGACGAGCACGGAGCGTGCTGTCGCGAGTTCAAAGTCAAGTGGGTGGGCTACGAAGACCCAACTTGGGAACCAGCATCCAACTTGTCATGTGGAGGTCTGCCGTACGACTATTTGCGAGCCAAGAAGAGCGAGAATCGACTGCAGATGGCGCAAGTGGCGAACTAAGACTATAGTGACTGGATCACGTGTGAACTGTCCACAGGGCGATGCAGCCTGTGGTAACAGACGTAAAACGTTACTGCAACAACAAATTGTATATGCATTTGAAGAACAACATGAACATGATTACGCTGTGGAAGTGGATTAAGAATACGAAAACATGAATGCCGACCAAAGTGCGACCACTGAAAACGAAATTTCGCGGGACCCCTCAACAGTTAGCTGCGATGCTGGAGAGCGTCGTGGAACATGCAGCGAGGATTCAAAGCAATTCCAATTGCCTGGCCGCGGTGGCCAAGAGTGCCAACGAAGTCCAGTCACCACTCTCCTTCTCCTCTTCATCAGGAACCTGAGTCTCGGCAGCTGGAGCTGCAGCCGGACCCTGCGAATCCTCGGCACCAGCTTCAACAGGAGCAGCAGCCAGAGCGGGACGTGGAGTAACCGGTGGCGAGTTAAACAACGAACGCCAGGTCGGAATAAACGCATTGGCATCCAGAGACGGATCAACAACCACGCTTCCATACACATCCACGAAACGCGTACCACGAGGATTGAAAAGCTCCGGATCACACTGGCACGAGAAGTATGTGGTGTTGTACGGGTGCTGATGCGGCGCGTTCATCCATCCAGTACGCCAGAGACGGACGCGCATCGAGAGCCGGAACTTCGGAAAGCCAGTCGGATGTCCGAGGAGCGAGCGGCAAGTTCTCGATCGGGTACCATGGCTTGGACGGCTCCAAAAGCAACTCAGGACGAATAAACGGCGTGTCAAAAGTACCGGAAGAAACCGAGGCCCGACTCCGCGCCATGTACTGTTCTCGGTACTTGTTACGGAGACGATCGTCACGACGGTCGCGCTCACTGAAGAGCTTCTTCAACAGAGCTCTCAGTTCCTTCAAGAGCTCCTTGCCGTGACCTACCTTCTTGGCTTCTTCGACGAGACCTCGCTCAATGCCAGCCAACGGAAGCCAGTGGAGACGCTCCCATGACGCGAACCCGAGGTCACCCTGCTTGCTGCCGTCACCTCGAAGGTTCGCCAAGATTATCTTGAGACGAGTCTTAATTGGAGCACGCTTGGAGATGGGGACGCTTGGATCGAAGGCGACGGTGTCAAAGAGACACGCCTTGAGAGGATAGAGCTGCCGAAGTCGCTGGAACGGGTGATCAGGATTCGAGTAGTCGAAGTACGCTTGGAGACCCTCCAACGTCGTACGGACGTTTACCTCACCAGCTGGTTCGGGAAGGGTCATGCTCAAGAGTCGTTCGAAACACTTCTTGGCACCTGCGTCGGCAAACACCATGTCCAAGTACGGAAGAACCCACGGTGGCAAGGTGGACGAAGCCGGCACCGTAGGACCCCAGCCCAGGCAACACACGATGAGGTAATGGCTCAACCGACGGTGCACCACCACGACGCGGCACCGAGATGTAGGTGGCCGTGATCTTGCGCCCAGGTCCAGCATCGAGAGTCCGAGCGAACGGACGAGGAGACGCCGGAACAGGAGGCGAAGATGGTGGATCTTGGTGGCTTGACGATGACGGAGGAGGCGGACCACCGACTATTATCGGAGAAGTGACCATCGGCGAAGGATTTGGCCGAGGAGGAGTCGGAGGCCAAACAGGGCCAAGACCGCTCCAGTTGCCGTCAGAATCTTCGACATCTTCGTCATCAACTGTACTTGAATGTTCGGTAGGTGGCGGAACATCGCCACCACGTGTACCAGCAGGGGAATCATCCACCGAAAGTTCATCGTCATCCACGTTATCTCCACGATCGTCATCAACATTTCCATCGTCATCAATCTCCATCGAAACGTCGGGCGAAGAAACGCTTGGCCCGGCAGCTGTCGGAACAGTCGGAGCCGGCTTTGAAGACACGGAGGCTTGTGGAGCCGCTTCAACAGGGGCAGGCCTTGCTGTAGAAACCACCCCCGAGACTTCAACTGTCTTGGACGTCGCAGCAGCCGACGAAGCAGCCTTGCCTTATGGAACAGTGTTGTGCGATTCTTCACCTTCATCACTTGAGCCAAACATCAGTCGAAATTGCTCGGCCTCACGCAATGCCTCTTCAGCGGCACGTATGTCTGCTGATGAAGGAGAGATCGTCGAAGCTTGCGGCTTGGCCACATCGGGAGGACCCTGAGGCGGGGGCGAAGGCGCGTCAGGAAGGCCGGGAACATCGTCGTGATCCCCAGGGTCCACGTCTTTACCCGAAGACTCGGTGGCAGTTTCTTGAGCCGACGGGACACCACATGAGCCAACAGCCACAATGTCCACGTCGCTCTGGTCACCGCTGAGGTCAACCACGGCGGGGGTCGAGGAAGACGCTGGTGTGGTAGGTGTCGACAATGAGCTAGGAGAAGACGGTACAGACTTAGACCGAGCCTTCATATGACGTCGGGGCGACTTGGCGGGAGAGCGAAGGCGAGGCTTCTGGCGCTTCTTCTGGGCC
Organism: Phytophthora infestans T30-4; assembly: GCF_000142945.1. Taxonomy (NCBI): domain Eukaryota; phylum Oomycota; class Peronosporomycetes; order Peronosporales; family Peronosporaceae; genus Phytophthora; species Phytophthora infestans. The sequence goes on along the minus strand of NW_003303700.1, from coordinate 746,761 downwards.
GCTCGCTTCCATGCCGTCGGGCTGAGCAGCGACCGACGTGCCGACTTGGGAGTTGTAGTGTCGGCAGGTGACGCATCACCGAGACCAGCAGCTGCCATTGAAGTACTGGCCTTGTCGGTCGGGATGGGGGCCTTGTCTTCGTCGGAGTCGTCCAACTCGTCGTCTGACTCCTTGCTACCGGGTCGAAGACGCTTGTAGGGATTCCCATGAGCCACTTGATGAGCAGCTTTCGCCAACGTTGCAGGAAGAGCCGGTGGGTCATTCGAAGACGCGACAGCAGACTGTATGCGCTGCAAAGCGACCAACGTCTCTTGGGCCAAGTCCAGCGCGTCCAGGTCCAGCTCACCCGCGCTCAGACCTATCACGAAGGATTGTGAACGAACGTTAGTTGCTGAACACACGGTGAAAAGAGCAACATTAGGAACGTACCATCAACAGCCAGACGCAGTACCTCGGGATCCATCCCAGCCAGACTCACGTGTGCACGGAGAGTACGTTTTACTTGAAGGAGGCGGGTGTTGCGGTCTTGCTGGTTCTCTAGGACCTTGAGCGTGTCGTTGTCGACATACTTGCCCTTGGCGAGCTTGACCAATAGGAGATGAAGTTGCCGAGTTTTTTCGGTGTTCGCGCCGATCGAAGACTTTAATACTTCGCGTTCACGGGCCACCTTCTTGTTCAAGGTAGCGATAAACGCGTCCCGATCCTGAACCTCGCAGTGAAGACGATTCAAGTCTTCTGAATCTTTCTCCATGATAGCCTGAACACTCGCGAGCATGGCATCGTTCTTGGCGTTCGACTCGCAGCACGCACCGGTAACCTCACCGGTGTCAACAGGCCTGCCGGTGCACTCGTCTTCAGGGTTAACTTCGGGTGTAGCCAGTGCGAACGCCCTGACTCGCTCTCCGTCCAAGCAGTCCATCGAGCCTCCTCGGCATACTGCATTTCCGATAACGAGATGGACGTCGCAGAACTTGATCGATCCAGGCAGCAAGATTCGTGGGCAAGACGTTACCACGGCCAACTATACTCCGAAACCCTCGGTGCTTCCTGCCGATCGCTCGGCAGTTGCTCAATTCGTCATGCAAAGGCAATCCATCGCAAGGCTCGTCCGCGACGCACTGCAGAACGCAGTGGAGAAGCAAAAAGAACAAGCTGATAAGCACTGTTGAAAGAACGTGAATGTATTCAAGATAGGAGATCGCGTTCTCCTATCGACCGAGGAAATCCGCGCTTCCGCCGTAACCAACCTCGGCGCCAACCAACTTAATCCACGCTTAATCGGTCCTTTTCGAGTAACCAAGGCTGTGGGCGACGCCTACCCCTTTGGACATCCCGTCGTCACTTAGACTCCACCCGACTTTTTACGTCGGGCGACTCAAGCGGTACTTCCCTGCGACGATTCTTGATTCGAGCCAGCAGACGGAGCATGCGTCGGGCGACGAGCCTGACGCGCCAGAAACCCGCTCTCGCGGACGATCCCCCTTCTGGGCAGAGCCAAGCACACGCGTCTCCAATCCCCGTAGGCGAGATAACAGCTCCCGATTCGACTGCCGAAGCTCCGACGCGATCTGCTCAGCCCACCAGGCACGATCTTCCGCCCGCTCAGCCCCAGCCTGAGCGTCCAACGCACGGTTCGAAGCTGCCTCCACCTCGCCCTGAGCGTACAGGGCGTACGCCGTATCATCGTGAAGGTCCACCACCGATAATTGACTCGGTGGGTGATGCGCGCTCGATTGTGGAGCGTATCGTTGACCACGAAGATCCCCACAGCTCGACTGCTCAACGTAACGTCCGTAGTCGTGTTCCTCGCGTGGTTCCGACCGCGCGCCGCTATCTGGTACGTTGGCTCGGTTATCCCCCAGAGCATGATACGTGGGAGCCCCGCGCCAATCTTCTCCGCGACGTTCCGGACGTGGTCCACGAGTATGAGACCATGCTGCTTGAGAAGAAGAATTCCGCGGGTCACCCCGTGGAGACCGTGAACGAGATCGATAACGGCCACGAGAACGACCCGCACGAGGAGGCGACAACGACGCCGCGCTCCGACGCGTGCAACGTCGGCGTGAGCTGCCGCGATTAGCCGCCTGATCCATACTGGACAGGGTGTGCTCGTACTTCCCGATCCATCCCGACTATTCTCCGCTGAGTGGCCGCTCAGCGAGATGTTTCCTCCATACGCGTTGAGTCGGACGGGTTGAAGTACCACAGGACTCACACCCCTCTCTCACGTGCACGAAGCAGAGTCGATCCATATCCCACGCGTTGTTGCAGACCTTCACGCGAAGCTCTCCAATCGAATAATTCCCCGAGGATCTCCCTGCGATACGTCAATCAGTCGACAAAGCTTTATACAGCACGCGGCATCCCGTTCCATCGCCGGATGAAGGTACACCAGGAGCGACGAAGTCCCTCGCGATCAGCGCCTTCGATGTATTTCTTTCGCGTCGCGCGGAAGCGACGAAAGTGGTTCTTCATAATGTCGAGCGTATCCGGATTCTCCGCTCCTGACAAGCCGAACAGGTCCCAGGGAATCAGAGCGTCGTCCATCACGCGCGACCGCGTGCTTCCGGTGCTGATCCTCGTGACTGTCGGCTCAGCCGGTGTCTCGACTGTCTGGGTTACCGCCGCCGTTAGTGTGTCGACGTTTACTGCTGTCACCAGCGTCGCGCTGGTGGTAACTCCCGTTGCCTGCGTCGTGTTGTCCTCGGTCATCTTCGCTCCGTTGGGTTTTCGAGTTTTCTTCAAATGTGTTCCTTTCGCTTACGTTGCGTAAGCGCAACTTACAGAGGAGGGTGATGTAATGGGCCCAGCTCCAACTACATAAGTAGGTAGATATTTCTTTAGTTATTACATAAGTATGTAAAGTGGCACACGGGTAGCGTGTGCCAAGGTGTCATCTGATTGGTTGATAGTGAGGAGCCAGACTCACTTATTGACCCATCAGGTATAGACATGTGTTTGAGTGGCTCACACGAGGCCAGGGGTAGCCACCCTGGTCCTAAATAAATCCGAGTTGAATTTGACACAAACCTAAGACTTGGTTTTACTATTGCGAGTTTCCTCCACACTATAGTGTAAGCTAGTGACGGCCCCGTTACACGGGAGCTCACGGCGTCCCTAGTGGGAAACCCACTGAACGAACACATCAAGATGACTGTGTTCATGGACGGCCTTCGAGTGGGCCCAGCGCGCACTCAGCTGTTCCGGGTGCAGTCAAGCACCCTCGAAGGGGTGATTCAAGTGGCTCTTCAGACAGAATACAGCCATCGCCAGGCGCGTACGCGGGCCTCAGCATGGCCTGGAAAATCCTTGTCGACTCCCGGTCGAGCGAGCTCCAACGGACAAGTTCCCATGGAGCTCGGTTCCGCCGAGCAGCGCAACATCCGCTGCTTCGGCTGCGGGTAGATGAGCCACTTTAATCGCGACTGTCCCGCGGAAAGACTCCACAGACGGTCTTTCCCCAAGCCCGTCCTCAAGGGTCGCTGGCAGAAGCCAGGCTCCCGGGGACAGGGGAACGCAGGGAATCAGTAGGGGCGGGGCGCCCTACTAGGGAAGAACTAAATCTTCGTGATGGGTGCGCGGGTGGCGCGTACCACGGGGACTTAGCCCCTGAGAGTCTTTGCACTCTCGAATCGGCGAAGAGCAGGGGCGGGTTGCTCGTAGAACACGAATGTGTACGGAGATACGATCCCCCCTTTAAAATCTTAATCAATTCTGGGGCGTCGAAGAATTTCGCACGCCGGCAGATGGTTGCTCGTAATAGCAACAAGCTGTCCGATGGTTTGAGAGGAAGCAAGGACAACGGGACGGTGTCAGTGCGACTGGCCGACGAGAAGGTCGTCACTGTCCCCAACGTCCAAGTGGATCTGGCCGTCAAGTTTAAAGACTTTGACAGCCTCGAACACTTTACTGTTCTCGACATGGATCCCTACGATATGATCCTGGGCATGCCCTGGCTCGAGAAGCACGAGCCCTGGATCGATTGGCGAGGCAAGGCAATCGGTGCCAGCCGCCCTGCGAAGTCCGACAGAGCATTGGTGAGTCATGTTCCCACCTCTGTCAGGACCCTGGGCGCCCGCGGCTGTTACCTGGGTACCGAAGCATCCAGCAGATGCTTGGGAATCGTTGACGTATATGACGACTCCGAGAACACTTCGATAGTGGCGGCGCCCAGAGGAGGCGCTGGCCAAGTGGGTAACTTAGGTTTACAAGCGGGTAACATTGTTTCGCAGACAGCTGCAGCTGTCCCAAACGCCGGTAATATGTGTTCAAGGTGGGAAACAGAGTTCCACACACGGTCGCTCAGACTTTAACTGAAGAGGAAGCGGTCGGATACGCTTCGTGTGTGGGTAATATAGTGTCACATGCGGTCGCCCAGACCTTAACTGAAGAGGAAGACGTCGGACACGCCTCCTGTGTGGGTAACACAATACCACACGAGGCCTTGGGTGCCTTGGATGTCGGCGCTCCGACATCACCGGACGTGGGTAGCAAAGTTCCACGTCACAGTCGCCGTCGACGACGACGCCACCGAGAGTCTGATCTGAATTTCGTTCAGATCGACGTCGCTTCAAGCGACTCGGAGTCCAGTGTCCGGGATCCTCCGGCACGGTCGGGGGGAAGAGTGCTACCACACTTTCAATGGCGAGACCGGTTTACCCGTCAAGGCATCTGGTGTCCACTTGGAACCGTTGCCAGAGGTTGCAGAGATACTGAACCTCGAGGAAATGATGGCCGCGTCTTTCCTGGCCAACCTCAAGGCTGGAGATATTGCTGAGATGGTACTCATGAGACCTGAGACCACTCGGGAGGAGCTGAACTCCTCCTGTGTCTTGGACGAGAACGTCCTGGAAGACCTAAACAAGCAGCGTCAGATGCGCTTGGGCTCTGAGATCCTTAAGAACACCAAGGATCCGGTGTATCCTTTGGTGACGGAGTATGCGGACGTGGTGAACAAACACACACCGACCCAGCTCCCACAAGATCGAAGCGTACGGCATGAGATCGATCTCGTGGCTGGCACAAAGTACTGCGTCACCCTTCTCCACGCGAGCAGTGCGAGGTCATCGATGCCTTCTTCCTTGCGAAAGCGAAGGCATAATGCGGGAATCCAAGTCCCCGCACTCAACGCCAGTTTGCTGCGTTCGGAAGCCGAACGGAAAGTGGCGTCTAGTTTATGCTTATAACAAGCTGAACAACGCGGCGGTGCCGGCCAAAAAACCAATCCCATGAAAGGATGTGTTGTTAAACAACATGCCCGGAATCGTACCGTACAGTGAGCTGGATCTGGTAGACGGATGCTACCAGATCCTGATGCGAGAGAGCGACATCCCGCTCACCGCGGTGAGCACTCCAAGCGGCATGCTTGGGAGTGGCTCGTCATGCCGCAGGGCTTGTCTAATCCCTCAGCGACGTTCAACCGCCTGGTGACGCAATTGTTCAGGCCACTGCGCGCCTTCGTACAGGCGTACTTCGACGACATCTTCGTCTATAGCCGTGCCGAGGGAGGCAAGACGGCCATGGAGGTGCGTCTAGGACACCTCCGTCGAGTGTTAGACGTAATGCGAGCAAACAAGCTCTACGCCAACATCGACAAGTGCGTTTTCGCGTCACCAGAGATTAAAGCTCTTGGTTGCTTCGTAAGCAACGTGGGCGTTCGGGCTGACCCAGACAAGGTCAAGGCCATATCAGTATGGCCAACGCCCCGATCCCAGAAGGATATTCGAAAGTGGTTGGGCTTGGCCAACTACCTTCACAAGTATAGTGCAGGGTACGCGGGCTTCGCTAAGCCCTTGTCGGACCTCTTTTGGAAGGACGTCGACTGGCACTGGTAGCAGGAGCACCAGGATGCCTTTGACAGCATCAAGGCCAGTCTCCCTGAGGCCCCTGACATAACTGCCCCTGTCGCAATGGAAGCCACGGTACTGGTGCCCGTTGTGACATTTCTTCATTGTCCAATTCACTATCTAGTCACCGTATGTCCAAGCGTTTAAATCGAGCCGTGTCCCACGCGTTTCAGCGTCTCAATCGTCGCCGACGTCGCGAAAGTAAACAACTGGAGGTACGTCAGCTCATCCTTCTCTTAAATCATCGGCGCCTTGCTCATCATCATGCGTTACTCGTCTTGTTTCTCAGGAGGGCAACACCGAGGGTTCGAATGCCCCTCAGCTTGCCACACTTGCTCCGACGGCAACGTCATCAGCCGGACCTCTGGCGCTTCCTGCCCCGGACTCTTCACCTCCTGCTGCAGCTCCTGCGGCACTTCCTGTCCTCGCTGAACCCACGGAGATGGCTTCTGCTGGTCCGCCTGCGCCTGCTGGTGGTCCTCCACCACTCACCGAGGATTCATTGCGTGCCATGCTGGCTGAAAGTACGGGGCATCGGTCGATCACATGATGACCTCGATAATTCCGTACTTGACTGCGATGGCTAGTCACCAAGTGCAGCTCAACGTTGCGCCTCCTCTACACGGCGATATCCACGCTCAACGTCGCCTCGAGACCGCTGTGGGCTTCGACGAAGTCCTCGCCACCGTACAGCCTCTTCCTGATGCGTTGTCGGCATTGCCCGACCGAGTTATCAGCTTGGAGCGTCAGTTGCGGGCTGCCCAGACCGAGGCTGCCGCCGCCGTAGGTTCGGTGGCACCCGAAATCATGGCTCGGGAGAACGCGGAGGCATACAAGGCTGCCAACGCCGAAGTCGAAGCTCTTCACATGGACGTCAAGATTCTCCGAGACACCGGTTCACGTACCGGTGATGACCACGACACGGACTCGTTGTCCACAGGGCTGACCGCAGCATCAGCATCCATGCCGACCGAAGGAGGTTCCCCCCCACCAAGGGTGGAGGCGCCAGCATCCGTGGGGTGACCCACGGCGAGAAGTGCCGGAACACGTGGGTGGCGAGGATTGTTCACTAAGAACGGCGTCATACCCGTCGAGGAGTGCTCGGCGTTGTTGAGTGCGAACTCGGCTAGCGGTAGGAACGAGCTCCAGCTCGTGTACGAAGTCGCATAGCTGCGGAGAACGTCTTCAAGGACTCGGCTGACGCGTTCTGTTTGTCCATTTGTCTCCGGATGTGCCGCAGTCGACATCAGCAATTTGATTCCTAAGAGCTCGAAAAGGCGTGACCAGAATGCGGATGTAAACCGCGGGTCGCGGTCGGACATGATAGACTCCGGCAGACCGTGATGACGAAAAATCACGTCGACGAAGTGGGTTGCGGACTCTTCCGCGGTGATTGAGGCTGCCGCCGGAACGAGATGGACCATCTTGCTGAAACGATCGACAAACACAAGAACACCCGTCCGCCCGGCTGTATCGGGCGGAAGACCGAAGATGAAGTCCATCGAAATGGAGCGCCAAGCTTCCGTGGTGACCGGAAGAGGGCGCAATGGAGCCTGGGACGTCGGAGACGGTTTGACTCGCTGGCAAGTTTCACATGTACGGACCCACTTGCGTACCCACTTGTACATGTGTGGTCGATAGAAGTCTCGCGACAGAGCCGCGTACGTCTTCTCGCGACCGAGATGTCCTCCAGTCGGGGCGTCATGGTACTCGTGGATTATGCGCGCACGTAGGCCAGCGTCGTTTGGGACGACGACTCGAGGTCCATCGAACCTGTCGATGCTGTACTTCAGCAGATTGCCAGTCGCTATCGATCGATCTGATTACGCGTGGTCCTTGACAGGGCACTTAGCGTGTCACTACTAGGAGCACGCAGGTGCTTCATGATGGCACCGTATTTAGGGTCATCATCGTACGCTGTAGCAATCTCGTCGCCCAGCGGGAGCGTGGGAGTGGTCAACGTCAAGTTGATGCCTGACGACACGCAGACCGCACATTCGTCGTCGCCTCATGAGCCAGCTAATGTCCTAGCGCTTCATGGGGATCGTAGTTGAGACAGCGCGTCGGCGAGAATGTTATTCTTGCCCGGCTTGTAGTGAACAACGAAGCTGTACTCGGAAAAGAAGGACGGCTAACGGGCCATCCGTTGCGACAAGTGAGGGCTCTTCATCGCTGTCCGCAGCGATGCGTGATCAGTGTAAACCGCAAACAACTGTTCACCGAGCAAGTACACTCTGAATTTAATCAGAGCGTACCGCATTGCCAGGAGCTCCTTGTCGTGGACTGGGTAATTCCTCTTGGCTGGCTTCACATGACGCGACTGAGAGCTGATAACGCGTTCATGTTCGTCATCATCGAACTGCGTCAGCGCACAGCCGATGGCAAGCTCGCTCGCGTCGCAGACGACGTGAAATGGCTTTGAGTCATCAGCAAGCTTCAGGATCGGCGCAGACGCCAAGCTCTTCTTCACCGAGTCGAATGCAGCTTGGTGGTCCGGTTTCCACTCCCAGATCACGTCCTTCTTCAGCAGTGAGGACAGCGGCTGGATCAACTCAGCGTAATTCTTCGTGTACTTGTGCAAGTAATTGGCCATGCCAAGCCACTGACGCAACTCAGTGGGGCTTGTCGGTGTTGGCCAAACACAGATAGACGATACCTTCTCGGGATCCGCGCGCACACCGTTCTTGCTCACGTAGCATCCCAACACCGAAATCTCCGGTGCGCAAAAGACACATTTCTTCAGGTTTGCGTAGAGCTTGTTCTCTCGCATCACCTGGAAGACTTGCCTCAGGTGCTTCAGATGTACTTCGACGGGACTGAGGTTGCCCTCAGCGCGGCTGTGTACGAAGATGTCGTCGAAGTAACTCGACGCGAATTCTCGGAGCGGACGAAGCACATGGGAGACCATGCGATTGAAGGTGGCAGGCGCGTTCTTCAGACCCTATGGCATCACGAGCCACTCCCAGAGCATCCCGCTCGGTGTACTTACGGCGGTGAGAGGCACATCACATGCTCTTATCAGGATCTGATAGAATCCATCGGTCAGGTCGATGGCGCTGTAGATGACGCTGCCAGCCATGGGGTCCAGTACCATGTCCTTCCGAGGGATCGGAGTCTGCGCGGGGATGGTGGCATCATTCAACTTGTTGAATGCGTGAACAATACGCCATCTCCCTGTAGCTTTCTTCACACAGAACATTGAACTGGAATGGGGAGAGGTACTCTCACGCACGTGACCCGATTTTTGGCGTCCCTCGAAGAAGTCATCGACCGCTTTCACTTGATCACGAGGAAGTGGCCATTGTCTGGTGACGCAGTACTTCGTACCTAGCGCGAGGTCGATCTCATGCTGAACCCCACGATCCGCCGGTAGCTCCGCGGGGATCTCATCCGGGAAGACATCGGCGTACTCGCAGGCGGGGTCGTATACGGGATTCGCTGACTCCCGCAAGGCCTCCCAGGACAGCGTTTGGAATCGTTCCTCTCGAGCTGACTTACTTTCAGCACCGAGCGGACGTGAACGTTCACTGTCCGTTGTGACCGCATTTGCTGCCTCATCCACCGAGACTGCCTCGGTGACCAAGCATACTTGCTCGACGTCTCCAGCCTTGAGTTGCCGAAGAAAGTTCTTCCAGGACAAGCCTGGAAGGCGTGTGATCGCCGCCGCTTCGCGCGGCGGACTCGCGATTGCGATAGTGCGCGACCGATTCGGGCCTCCTTCCACGTACACGAGCGCGCTGACCGATTTCATCGGCGGGCTATCGCTGGTCGTGGAGCCTCGACGAGGTTTCAGGCGTCGTCTCTTCGACTCCTTCTTCGACTTCCTCGAGCTTACACTCGAGTCTGACTCACTGCTACTCGACGATGCATCACCCTCCTCTAGGCGCGGGAGACCGTACTCGCCTGGGCCGGGAACACGAGGGGGGCCCTGCTCAACCGCGGCATCGTTTGACGGGAGCCCAATCTGCTCGGTCGCCAAATCGTTCTGCGGGAACCTCTGCTTTACCGCCATCTCGTTGTGTGGGAACCCCTGCTCGACCACTGTCTCGTGTTGCTGGAGCCGCTGTCGACCACTGTGCTGTGGGAGCCCCTGTTCAACCACCGTCTTGTACTGTGGGAGCCTCTGCTCGACCACTCTATCATCTACCTCGCGAAACCGCGAGGGCTCCTCGTCCAACAGCGTAGCACAAGCCATGCAGAGAGGGCCATCGCTTGCTCTGTGCACTGCCTGTGTCGCTGCTGTTTTGGCCACGACTGTGACGTGGGGCCAGTCTCTTAGCGCCACCAAGAGGTGTGTGAAGACCTTGCTCACGTCGAATTCACGTCGACGCTTGACTGATTGGGCCAGCCAGTCAATCTCTGGCTGATATCGCGCAAGCCAAGGGATGCCCAGGATGTAGTCAAACGCATAGTTCATCTCGTATACACGCAAGAAGTCGTCCTTGCTACGGAAGCCGTCAAACG
>NW_003303700.1:732930-736351 GCF_000142945.1 Phytophthora infestans T30-4 | reverse complement strand
GGACGCGGACGTTCTGGGTAGTACCGAGAACACGACGCGCGAAAGAAGTTGCTGGTCGCTCCTGAGTCAAGGAGCGCGCGCAGTGGTCGCCGGGCACCGGTGACGTGGAGGCCGACGATGATCAGTCTCGAGTCGCCGGGCGTAGTGGTGGTATTGGTGTGTGCTTGGAGCACCGGAGGGCTCGAAGGTGGCCTGCCACCGGACGGTCCGGTCCTTCGTTAACGCCAGTAGGGCGCCCCGCACCTACTGGTCCTGGCCGGTTTTTGAATGAGCGACCGAGGAGTATTCCGCATCGACGTGTGCGACGACGGAAGCTGGCGCGCGGCTCCGCCGCGCAGTGATCTTTCTTCCCACAGAGGAAGCAAATGAGGGAACGATTGCTTTGCCCAGCGCTACCGCGGTAGGACTCGCGACGTCGATCGCTCGACGCGTTGATAGCGTCGATCTCCATGGGCTCGTGGGTAGACTCTCGGGATTCTGCAGGTACGGCTGCGGCGTACGATGCAGCGACCATGTAATCCTTGCGAAATCGCGAGTGCAAATGCCTCCTCGATAGAGGAGGGCTCAGCTCTGGTGAGGCAGTAGCGGGTCATACTCTCGCGCATGCCGAACACGAACATGTGGACTTGCGAAGCCATGCTGATTGGCTTGGTCACGATGCATGACGCCAGATGTCGCGTCCTCTGGACACAATCACGCATGGACATCTTCCCTTGCCGAAGAGCGAAGAATTCTGCGCGAACGCGAGACTCATCTTGCGGGGGCTCGAACGCGAGGCGTAAGTCGCTCTGGAGAGTTTCCAGAGTCGGGAAAGCCTCGGGGTCGACAACCAGCTTCCCAAGGGCCCATTCTTTGGCCTTCCCAGTTAACCGGGAGAGGAGGAAGTTCATCTTGGTGGATGACGCCTCGATGCTTCGCGAGGTGATAGCGATGTCGATCTCGCGGAACCACCGGTTTAGCGGGAGCCAGTTTTCACCGGCGCCAGAATACGTAGACGTCTCCATATTGACGACGTCATTCTGGGATGGACGCGAGGGAGTTGACACCCGCCGATTCGCATCGGCGAGCTCGCGTTCCACGAACTCTTGTGCTGCAAGACGTTGCTGGCCGGGCGTCGCTGAGCTCAGCAGCGATGCGACAACGGCATCTCCGGACACCGCCACGAGACGGTGAAGCGCTTCCCACTCCACGCGAGTGAGATGAGGGAATGCAGCATTCTCCAGGGTTGCCCCGGAGATCTGGACTTGGCTCATCGTAGACTTTGTCGTTGGAAGGACTGCTAAGTGCAACCAGGTGTAACGGGGTAAGAGATACCGTCACTAGCTTACACTATAGTGTGGAGGAAGCTCGCAATAGTAAAACCAAGTCTTAGGTTTGTGTCAAATTCAACTCTGATTTATTTAAGACCAGGGCGGCTACCCCTGGCCTCGTGTGAACCACTCAAACACATGTCTATACCTGATTGGTCAATGAGTGAGTCTGCCTCCTCACTATCAACCAATCAGGTGATGACACCTTGGCTCACGCTACTCGTGTGCCACTTTACCTACTTATGTAATAACTAAAGAAATATCTACCTACTTATGTAATTGGAGTTGGGCCCATTACATCCCGTATGTAACGGGGTACGTAGCCCTAAGTGTACCCTGGTTACATGAAGTGTGACACTTCACACTTCAGGAGTATGACGTGTCATACTCCGGGATATTTGGTACAAGGTACCAAGGTCGTTCAAAGCCAACCATTGGCTAAATGACATTGCATTTCTATAGGTAACTTATAGTTTGTATTAAACCCAAACTTAACCTACCTATAAATATACTCAGTTTACAATCTACCTTATTTAGGTCACTTCGCTCTCTTTAATTAAAGAGGGGACCTGTGAACTGCCGTTCACTGAGAGTTTGTATACTCTCGGAAGATAACTTCCTCTAGCGCAAGGTGCTGTGTGACCCCGTCACACTTGGTAGCACTTGTAGTCAATCCACGCCACCGCGGGTAGACTACCTGAACCTCTCCGAAGCTCGTTGCCATGGATAGGAACGACTTCTCCCATATGAACGACTCTCAGTTCGAGTCGGTTCGGAAGATGGCATGCATCTTCGGGATGGAGGCCCTGCAGAGCCTGGTGGTGTCAACACCGGCTGAGCAGCTCGAGCGCGTCAATGCATTCGACGTGTACGAGCAGGGCCTCATCGCGCATGTGCGGGAGAACCTGCAGGCTCCGGCGGCGGAAGCAAATCCGCCTCACCCGAAGCCAATACGGCTAAAGGTTAAGCCGTATGAAGGGAAGGAAGGCGAGAACCTTCACTTCTGGGTCCGAGAAGTAGAGCTCGCGATGGACGCGGATCTGATCTCGACCGAGCAACTGCGTGTTGCTTTTGCACTCTCCAACCTTGCGGTCGTGCTAAGAGTTGGGTGTATACTCGGGAAGCAACATCCCCTGGATGTTTCACATCCTGGGCTCAGCTGTGCGAACAGCTCCGAGCCGCGTTCCTCCCGGCGAACTACGAGTACCGCCAGCGTTCGCGCTTCCTCGCGTGTAAACAAGGAAGGCGCGAACTGCACGAGTATGTGCAAGAGACACGGGAGCTCACGGCGTCCCTAGTGGGAAACCCACTCAATGAACACATCAAGATGACTGTGTTCATGGACGGCCTTCGAGTGGGCCCCGCACGCACTCAGCTGTTCCGGGTGCAGGCAAGCACCCTTGAAGAGGCGATTCAAGTGGCTCTTCAAGAAGCGTACAGCCATCGTCAGGCGCGTACGCCGGCCTCAGCGTGGCCTGGGAGTTCCTTGTCGGCTCCCGGTCGAACAAGCCCCAACGGACCAGTTCCCATGGAGCTCGGGTCCGCCGAACAGCGTGACATCCGCTGCTTCGGCTGTGGGAAGATGGGCCACTTCAAGCGCGACTGTCCCGCGGAAAGACTCCGCAGACGGTCCTTCCCCAAGCCCGTCCTCAAGGGTCGCTGGCAGAAGCCAGGATCCCGGGGACAGGGGAACGCAGGGAATCAGTAGGGGCGGGGCGCCCTACTAGGGAAGAACTAAATCTTCGTGATGGGTGCGCGGGTGGCGCGTACCACGGGGACTTAGCCCCTGAGAGTCTTCGCACTCTCGAATCGGCGAAGAGCAGCGGCGGGTTGCTCGTAGTACACGGATGTGTACGGGGATACGATCATCCCTTTAGAATCTTGATCGACGCTGGGGCGTCGAAGAATTTCGCACGCCGCCAGACGGTTACCGGCGACAAATCACGCCCTCGACGATGGTGCTGAGCGTGGACGAGTACAACGCAAACCTACTGAGGAAGCGCCCAGTCCAACCCCATGAACTCGTCCGATTCATCGGCCTTCTGATCGCCCGTACACCTAAAACACGGCGTGAGAGCCTCAGCAGACACTGGATTACGAAAGTGAAGGTG
>NW_003303700.1:731560-732616 GCF_000142945.1 Phytophthora infestans T30-4 | reverse complement strand
CTGTCGCGCTCTCGTCAAGTTCCTTAAGGCCGGAACGAGCGCGAAGTCCGACTGGCTCTCGCCGCAACAGCGCTCACGGCTCCACCGATATGAGTTGAAGGAGGGCCTCCTCTATTATCGGGTGGAGCCCACTGATCCTCCACGGGTGGTCGTACCCAACGACGAGGATCTGAAGTTCGACATCCTGGCGGAGGCGCATGACGCGCCCTCCAGCGGCCACTTGGGCCGCGAGAAGACCTTTCTGTCGGTCTCTCAGTCCTTCTGGTGGACCCACATGTACAAGTGGGCGGCCCGGTACGTCAAGACATGTGAAACATGTCAGCGGGTCAAACCCGCAGGGCACTCTTCGGCTCCACTACAGAGCCTGCCCGTACCGGCTGATTGTTGGAAGTCGATGAGTCTTGACTTCATCTTTGGGCTTCCCGCCGACGGACACGGCAACACCGGAATTTTGGTGTTCGTGTGTCGGCTGAGCAAGATGGTACATCTTGCTCCAGTTCCCGTCACTGTTACGGGCGAACAAACCGCAAGGTTGTTCGTCGATGGCGTGTTCCGCTATCACGGTCTCCCAGAGACGATTGTCTCGGATCGAGACCCGCGGTTCACGGCTGCGTTTTGGAAAACGCTGTTCCCTTTACTGGGAACTCGTCTGCAGATGTCCACTGCGGATCATCCGCAGACAGACGGCCAAACAGAGCGCGTCAATCGAGTGCTCGAGGACACTCTGCGCAGTGTGTGCGCGGCAGCACCACGTACGTGGTCGACGCAGCTCCCAGTTGTTAAGTTTGCGCTCAACAACGCGGTGCACGCGTCCACGGGGTTCACGCCCGTTCTACTTGAACGGCTTCCGCCACCCCAGAGTGCCTCTCACTCTTCGAGAAGAAACTGACTCCTCTATCATAAGTGGGGGGAGAGGCTCGGAAAGCCCTTTTCCTCCCAGGTCTCGGATGTGAGACCAGTTTCGCTGCCGAAAACAGGGTGGAATCCTTTATGGATACCAGGCTGAACAATTGTCAGCAGGGGTCCGACGATGCCCTGGCCGGCGGCCCAAGATAA
>NW_003303700.1:729525-731460 GCF_000142945.1 Phytophthora infestans T30-4 | reverse complement strand
TCGCTTCGAGCGACTCGGAGTCCAGGGCCCCGGGCTCCTCCGACAAGGCCGGTGGAGGAGTGTTATCACATCTTCGATGGCGAGACAGGTTTACCCGTCAGGGCATCTGATGTCCACTTGGAACCGTTGCCAGAGGTTGCAGAGATACTGCACCTCGAGGAAATGACGGCTGAGTCTTTCCTGACCAACCTCAAGGCTGGAGAGATTGCTGAGATGGTACTCATGAGACCTGAGACCACTCAGGAGGAGCTGAACTCCTCCTCTGTCTTGGACGAGAACGTCCTGGAAGACCTGAACAAGCAGCGCCAGGCGGGCTTGGGTTCTTGAGATTCTCAAGAACCCCAAGGATCCGGTGTATCCTTTGGTGACGGAGTATGCAGACGTGGTGAACAAACACCCACCGACCCAACTCCCACCGGATCGAGGTGTACGGCACGAGATTGATCTCGTGCCCGGCACAAAGTATTGTGTCACGAGGGAATGGCCTCTCCCGCGCGAGCAGTGCGAGGTCATTGATGCCTTCTTCGCCGCGAAAGCGAAGGCAGGCATGGTGCGGGAGTCGAAATCCCCGCACTCGACGCCGACTTTCTGCGTTCGTAAGCCGAACGGAAAGTGGCGTCTGGTTCACGCTTATAACAAGCTGAACAACGCAACGGTGCCGGCCCAAACACCGTTTCACACGAAAGGATGTGTTGTTGAACAACATGGCCGGGAGCGTACTGTACAGTGCGCTGGATTTGGTAGACGGATACTACCAAATCCTGATACGAGAGAGCGACATCCCGCTCACCGCGGTAAGCACTCCAAGCGGCATGCTTTGGGAGTGGCTCGTCATGCCGCAGGGCTTGTCTAACGCCCCGGCGACGTTCAATCGCCTGGTGACGCAATTGTTCCGCCCTTTGCGTACCTTCGTACAGACGTACTTCGACGACATATTCGTCCATAGCCGTGCCGAGGGAGGCAAGACGGCCATGGAGGTGCATCTAGGCCACCTCCGTCGAGTGTTGGACGTGATGCGAGAGAACAAGCTCTACGCCAACATCGACAAGTGCGTTTTCGCGTCACCAGAGATCAAAGTTCTCGGTTGCTTCGTAAGCAACGTGGGCGTTCGGGCTGACCCAGACAAGGTCAAGGCCATAGCAGCATGGCCGACGCCCCGATCCCAGAAGGATCTTCAAAAGTGGTTGGGCTTGGCCAACTACCTTCACAAGTACAGCGCAGGGTACGCGGGCTTCGCTAAGCCCCTGTCGAGCCTCCTTCAGAAGGACGTCGACTGGCGCTGGGAGCAAGAGCACCAGGGTGCTTTTGACAGCCTCAAGGCCAGTCTCCAAGAGGCCCCTGTCCTGGCCCTGCCGGACGAGACGAAGCCGTTTAGCGTCGTCTGCGATGCCTCCGATTACGCCATCGGATGTGCATTGCTGCAGGACGACACGGCTGGACAGGAACGAGTCATCTCATTCCAGTCCAGGCAGCTCAAAGCCGCCGAGCGGAACTACCCTGTCCATGACAAGGAGCTCCTGGCAATGAAATATGCCCTTGTGAAGTTCCGTGTTCACCTTCTGGGCTCTAGGCCCTTTGTGATCTACACAGACCACGCGTCCTAGAGGACGGCGACTAACTCGCCTCACCTCTCCCAAAGGATGGCGAGGTGGCTGTCCTTCTTTGCGGAATACAACCTCCGCGTCGAATACAAGCCGGGCAAGCTCAACGTGCTTGCGGACGCCCTCTCTCGGTGTCCCGACTATGAGCTGGCCCACATCACGCGGGTGACAACGGATCTATATGATCGGATACGCATGGCGTATCGGGACGATGAGGCTGTCGCGCCTCTCGTCAAGTTCCTTAAGGCCGGAACGAGCGCGAAGTCCGACTGGCTCTCGCCGCAACAGCGCTCACGGTCAATTAGCCATGGAGGCAGTTTGCTCAGTGTTAGCG
>NW_003303700.1:727575-729425 GCF_000142945.1 Phytophthora infestans T30-4 | reverse complement strand
GCTCCAGTACGAAACGGTCCACGGGCGCCATACGCCAGAAGTAAGCTGAGTACTCCGCGTACGCCCCAATACGGGGTACGTCTGGAGCGGCTCCGGGACGTGGCAAACAAAGCCTCGATCCCGTCGGATCATGCGAAAAGGCCTCGTCCAGATCGGACGAAGAGGCCCGGCGATCCCACCCCGCAGGTGCAGGCTCGCGACCTCTCGCTCCACCAGTTCCCAGGCGACCCGCAAGACGAGCGAGCTCGCCCTGATTCCCGGCCTGGGCGGCAGCATTACCGCCGGTCCCAAGGCCAAGTGCAATCTCAAGCACGAGAACACGTTGACGGAGGCGGTCAACCTCAGGGTCCTGTGTTGGACCCGCAGTCGGAGCACTCAGACGAGAGTGGCTCTCGGGAGGCGCCGAGTACTCGTACTCGTACGAGGGCACCTCCGCCTCTGCTTGACCGGAATGGAGAAGTCCACTTCCACGTGGAGCGGATCCTCCAGGAGCAACGGTGTCGCGGTAAGCGACAGCTCCTCGTGAAGTGGAGGGGTTATACTACTCCGAGAACTCGTGGGAGCCGATTGAACGGCTCCTGATTGACTGCCCGAAGGCTGTCGCAATCTGGGAACAGAAGCGGCGGCAGCTTCATAAGTAGTCCGGGGCTTCTCGCCCGAACGGGGTACGGACGATGAATACATACCGTACCCGCGCTCATCGTGAGCGCTAGAAGCCGCGCGCTTTAGGATGTGTCTTGGCAGCATACGCTTGCTGATCAAGTGGGCAAACCTCACACGAAGATCACGCTGGTCCAGGATGTGGGACAGCTGCTGATCTTCATGGAGTTCCCGTAACTCCGTAGGTGAGTACTTGAGAGTCTCCACCCACGCCCAGAACATGTCCTCACAAGAACTCCACGTGGGACAGTTCTCGGGTATAACCCAGGGGTATCCCCAAACAGGATAGAGACCACCCCGGGTCTCGGGCTTCCTACGACAAGTCGTGAAGTCCTTAAGGGGAATGCGGTGTGGCGCGAGAAGCACACACCGAGCAGCCTCCAAGTTGTCGACGAACAACTGTTCTTTCTGAACAAGGTCTCGTTCATAGATGCCTCTAGAAGTGTGACCGCCCACAAGGCCACGAGGAGCGACGAGGACCTCTAAGAAAAGGTCAGCCCCAGAGCTCTCCTCGGGAGGCCAATACCCTCTTGAGTTGATGGCAGCTCCCTGGGTGACGGGTGCCGCCACCGAACCCCCACGCACACGCTGGGCAGCTTGGAATTCCTCCTGCTGCTGGTCGAGGTCATTCGAGACCTCCCGGGGCTCAACGATAGCACCCTCCTCTTCCTCTTCGTCCTCCTTCTCCTCCTCTTCATCCGAGGAGCCGAAGATACTCCGATAGGAGCGACGAGTCTCCTTCTCCTCGCGGAGTGGAGACTTAGAGGCAGTACGCTTCTTTGAGAGCTTGGCGCCTTCGGCTTTAGAGGCCTTAGCACGCGCAAGACCCTCGGCAAGCGAGAGACGTTTTCGAGGATTCTCTTCCTCATCGCCACCGGCTGTGGGAGCGCCCTTAGCCTTGTCGGCCGGACTCTCAGAGCGCACAGAGGTCCTAGGACTGTGCTCACCTTGATCACTAGCAAGCGACTGCACGCTGTCATCTTTGTGTTTACTGGGCACTGGGCTATGCCCTCCCACAGAGTCCGCAGAAGCATCGTGAGTGCTCTCGGACTCGGCATCGTCCTCACTGCCCGAGTTGAACTCATGTTCCACGAACCGAGGGCTCGGACGATTGTCTGAAGATGAGGGCGACGAGCTGCGCGCTTGCTTGCGCGCTTGTCCACAGCCGCGTTACCCGAGGAACCGATCGC
>NW_003303700.1:723498-727475 GCF_000142945.1 Phytophthora infestans T30-4 | reverse complement strand
TCGTCGATGGTTTTCGACTTTGAGAATGAGAGTTTGTGACGAACACCTCTTCATTCTGATTGGTCGGTAAACCGAACCTAAGTGGGGGAGGATGTAACGAGGTACGTAGCCCTAAGTGTACCCTGGTTACATGAAGTGTGACACTTCACACTTCAGGAGTATGACACGTCATACTCCGGGATATTTGGTACAAGGTACCAAAGTCGTTCAAAGTCAACCATTGGTTAAATGACATTGCATTTCTATAGGTAACTTATAGTTTGTATTAAACCCAAACTTAACCTACCTATAAATATACTCAGTTTACAATCTACCTTATTTAGGTCACTTCGCTCTCTTTAATTAAAGAGGGGACCTGTGAACTGCCGTTCACTGAGAGTTTGTATACTCTCGGAAGATAACTTCCTCTAGCGCAAGGTGCTGTGTGACCCCGTCACACCGTATCTCTTGGACGTACTCGTGCAGCTCACGCCTCCCTTGCTTGCATGAGAGAAAGCGCGAGCGCTGGCGGTACTTGTTGTTCGCCGGGAGGAACGCGGCTCGGAGCTGCTCGCACAGCTGAGCCCAGGATGCGAAACATCCAGGGGATGTTGCCTCCCGCGTGTACACCCAACTCTTAGCATGATCGCTAAGGTTGGAGAGTGCAAAAGCAACACGAAGTTTGTAATGGGCCTCTCCATTACATAAGTAGGTAGATTTCTTTACAAAAGTAGGTGCATCAGCACACGACTAGCGTGTGCTGAAATGCTGTCATGCCATTGGCTGATATATGGGGAGCCAGACCCATTATTAGCCAATTGGACTATGACGTGTATTTGAGTGGCCAGGGCTGTGGCCTTGGTCCTAAAATAAAGTCAGAGTTGATTTTTCCTTAAACCTAAGACTCAGTCGTCCTATTGCGAGCTTCCTCAACACTATAGTGTAAGCAAGTAACGGAGTAAATACCTGGCCCGTTACGAAGTTGCTCTGTCGAGATCGGAGCCGCGTCCATCGCGAGCTCTACCTCTCGGACCCAGAACTGAAGGCTCTCACCTTGCTTCCCTTCATACGGCTTAACAAAACTACGAACCCCAATGTAACGGGTAACCGTGTACCAAATATTCCGAAGTATGACGTGTCACACTCCAGGTAACTAGGGGTACACTTAGGGCTACGTACCCCGTTACATAGGGGTTCATAGTTTTGGAATAATTATCCACGCGAAGCGAAGTGGAGGCGGGAAGGCAAATAATTTGATTAAAACCTTAACTACCGCCGCGTAGCGGCGGCGCTTGGCTAGTTTGATCATTATTCTAGTTTATTTTGTGACGGTTGGTCATGGGTGAGTTAAAAAAAGTCTCACCGCAGAAAATAAAAAGAAACGTCATGCAGGGAAGACATGAGCTGCAAATTTGTGCGAGCTCGCTTGCCTTACAAACATGGGTCCATTTTCGTATCGAATTACGTAATACATGGATAATACTACTAGAAGTATGCCTACTAGTAATCGCTAATACTGTAGGTAAAAAATGAACTTGGTACAGTACGTGAACATGTATTACTACGTACATAGTAGTACATGTACTACAGTACGTGCTATTAAGCTCTGCACTTACTGTAAGTATGGGCTTGTTGAATTTAACAGTGCTTGTGTTTATACATGTAGTAGCTTACCACACAAGCAATAAATTACCGAAGTACCCAGTTGTGGGTGTTGTTGCTACTGTAACTTCTTGCACGTCGAGCGTCTCCGTTCTCTCAGCACACGACTAGCGTGTGCTGATGCATCTACTTATGTAAGGAAATCTACCTACTTATGTAATGGAGGGGCCGTTGGCACGTTCATTGCACACACAATATGTATATTACCATCTTCACCGCCAGCGTCTTCACACTGTCAAGTGAGTGCCAACGACCCGGTTCTCCCATCGACAGTGGAGACACAAAATCTCCACCGCCATAAAATCTATATCCGCGCGCGAAGGGTATGATAACAGGCCGCACGAAGTGACTGAGAACCCGCCGTCCTCTTTACGCTCGTATAGCTGCCAAACTGTGCATTCTATGCGGTGCACTCTGTCAGAGGCCGCCACAGAAAGCCACATTAATCGAGCGCGCGCCCAGTAAAAATCCGTTCGGCATCTCCACTCGGAAAGAGCACAGCAACGACGGCGGGCCACACGCGTCGCGTCGTGGTTTGGTAATATCATACATAATAACAGCCTTTTTGCCCACCTTCTTCACTAGTTGCGCCTTGATGGAGCCGTAATAGATGCGCGATATGTTCTCCGAGGTACTCACATGAAACGACGTCTTCTGCATCACCTCATCCATATTCACCTCCTTCGGATACTCCTTCTTAAGCCTGTACGAGAACACGCCGTTCTGGGTCATCACGCTCTTGTAGCCCCAGCCGGGTTCATCCTGGTGTTCCTTCAGTACCTCTCCGTCCACGGAGTAGTTGAGCGCTACGTTCACACCTTCCCCTTCAGCCGTCGCGCATGTCGACTCATCAATACATTGGCTCAACTGCTCCAGATTGACTTGAGTGTTGCTATTTTGCAGAAGCATCTCGCTCCGTTGTGCACAGCTGGTCATGTCTACTTTGAGCTGGGCGTTCTCCTTGGAGAGGCCCTGGATAACACGCTGCAGCCTCTCGATCGCGAGTACGAGTTTGACCTTGTTGATGCTAGATTCTGTAGCATCGGATACATTCATACAGCGTGAGTAGTATAAGCGGTTCAAGCCCTCCACTTTGGCGCGCAGCTTGGCCAGCACGTGCTCAATAGGTCGTCCACCGATAGGACCGGAGACAGCCGACGGCGCAACAACAACGTGTTGCTGTATGGTGCTATCCGAACCAACAGGGACGTTTTTGAACGGGTCAATGGCCTCGAGGAAGAACGCGGCCATGGCATCCTTCTCGTCGACCATGAATTGTTGCAGGAAAGCGTCATCGGCGCCAATGGGTGACAGCAGCATACTGGTGGCGTCAGCACCCTGCTCCACGGAGACAGCGAGTGGGTCCTCAGTGATGGGCAATCTTCCCCCACTAATGGAGATATCTCGGATCTGGATGGCCTTCTCGTCCGTGAGGAACATCTCCTGGATCATGCTGATCTCTTCACACGTCCAGGAGGCGGCAGGCGGCGCCATCCATTGTGACGACGTCTGGGACTGCGAAATGGAAGAAGAACGGGGGCTCGCGACAGTCAACATCTCGATGAAGCTCATCAGTATGTTTTTCTTTCCACGGGTACCGGTACGCCAGCTTAACTTGGTCCTTAGCCGAGGGTCGATACTTGTGCTCTACTCGGCAAAAGCTTAACTGCCCTACGTGAGGTGGAGCTGTAGGGCACTGCCATTGTAGATAACGCGACCCGCGCTGATGAGTGCGCTGTTGCCTAACTCCGGATCTCTGTACCGTGTTCGTGTTGGCAACACGGTGTTGCTGTTGTCTCGCTTGAGCCTCGCAATGCAAGCGCGGGCATATTAATACATGTACTTCAAAGTAATGCACATGTACATCGAAGTAAGCCTCATAAGGCATCAGCAAAGCTCGCGAGAACCTCCGCCGTGACGGCTTGCAGAGACGGCGCCGCCGTCTCTGCAATCAAAGCGGCGCGAGCGTAGAGATCGGCATGCAGACGAGGCACGTGTCCTCGTGACTGACGTGGAGACTCCACTCACCCCAGTGGTCCACTGTGGACCACAGAGGGGTGTCCTCACTGACTCCTCAGGAATCCCGAGTCGGGAAGGAGCTGTTCGCCGCCTGACATACTGCTCATTGAGCAGTGCTCAACTCCTCGTCAGCGGAGCGTGCCGAGTCTCTCGACGGCAACGACATGGCGGCCCGTTTCGGCACCAACACCACCGTTTGTTGACACGAGAGTGCAGAGCCGCTCCGTGCATTCACGCCATGATATTATTAATACTGTAGAGTAAGGAGTTAATACGTGTACATGTACATGTACAGTACAGTAAGACCAGCGTGCTTT